>NC_053025.1:393202534-393432817 GCF_003073215.2 Triticum urartu
TCTTTTTTTTTTCATCTTCACCAATCACATGTAAGTGACCAGACATATAAGGAAGAAAATTAGAAGTATAGATGCATGGGCGAACAAATAGGGCTTAAAACGGACATGTCCGGACATTGACCGAGCGCGTCGCGTTTAGAGAGTCAGATTTGATAAGCCCGACTGTAGATGCTCTTAGCAAAGCTCAAATGCTGATTTTTCGCCCTGCATTTATGACGCAAATGCGCCTCAACAACAAAGTTTGTGAAATTCAGAATTTATCACCTACATCGGTAGAATGGTGTCCGTGTCTACTTTGAACGCACAAGGAAAAACAATGGCCGTTCTAGTTGGGTGTGCAAAACAATCACTGTTCTCCTATGCAATGAGTGCAGAAAGGAGGAGCCCATGTTTTTCTTGTTTGAGCGCATCGAAAATGTATGGACGTTAGTCAAAGAGATGAGATGTGCGGCCCACAGAGATAAATACTGCCAGCCAGCAAGCTAGATTCGATCTTCTCTACGATCTCGTGAAAGGCGAAAAGATAAATGGTGGAAAATTACATGAGAGTGGGGAGAAATCAAACATTCACCATCACAGGGACCCTCTTGCATTAGGGCCAATCATTTTGCCAACTTTGTCCACCGGTACCCATGTAAAATGATTCACTGAATATATATCTAGTCGGCATCTAGTTTCCAAACGTGGTACTCCCTCCTTCCATCTATATAGTGTCTAATGCATTTTTCGAAACCGCCTTTGACTATTGATAAAATTAATACTACATGACATGCATAATGTGAAAATTATATCATTGAAAGCTCCTTTCACATACGAATTTGATGATGTGCTTTGTGTAAGTTGCATGTCATATGTTATTGCTCTAACATTTGGTCAAAGTTAGCCTTGAAAAACGCATTAGGCCCTATATAGATGGAAGGAGGGAGTAGGTGGGTTAAAGATCGTATATACCTAGCTTGGTGACACCATTGGAAACAAAACGACGATCTTGATATGATTTTTTTTTTGAAAAGAAGCATTAGCCCCAACCTCTGCATCAAACGACGCACACATACATTTTATTAAGTAGTGCAGCAATAAAGTATGAAACTTAACTCAGATGCAAAAGCAAAAGCAAACCATAAAACAAAGTGCCACAACCCACAAAAATAGAAAACAATGCCTAAACACATATCATATTATATCTAGATCAGCCCCGACCTAACCCTTCTTTGACCCCCCGTGCGGCGGTGCCCCGCCGCACCGGGGCTTCCCCTGTCGGCGTTCGAGGCCCTCTCCCCTCCCTCCACAGCCGCCGGGCAAAGCCCGCATGTTGTGGCGGCGACAGGGCTCCTGCTGGTCATGGCTGGGAGTGGCGGCGGTGACGCCCGTTCCCACTCCTTCTGCTGCGGTGGTGCATGGTGGCGGCCAGAGGCGCAACGGTGACAGGCGAATGGCAGCGGCGGCGAGGCAAGCTCGATCTAGTCCTGCATGGGCCTGGCAGGCACCCCTGTTGCTTCCTGTGTGTGGCATCGACGGCCTGCGGCTCTGCCCGCGTCACTTGGGCGCCGGGGCGTGATAGGGAACAAAGCATGAAAATAATTAAAAAAACACACAAGATCTAATCTAGAAGCTGCAACGCAACGAGAGGGGAGTGTTTCTACGTACTCTCGTAGACCGCAAGCTTAGCGTATGCAACGCAGTTGATGTAGTCGTACTCATCGCGATCCAATACGATCTAGCGCTGAACGGACGACACCTCCGAGTTCAGCACACGTACGGCTCAACAACGTCCTATCCTTCTTGACCCATTAAGCGAGGGAGAGGAGGTAGATGACATCTGAACCAACACAACGGCGTGGTGGTGCTGGTGGCAGCAGAACGCCGACAGGGGTTCACCAAGCGCTGACGGAACGTGGACGAGGAGTAACGGGAGTGAGATGGGGCAAGGGTGGAAGGGTCCAGCTCCCCATGGCCTCCCCACTATATACATGGGCGGAGGGGGCTGGTGGCTTGCCCTCCAAGCCCCTAGGTTCGTCGGCCAGTGGGGGGGGGAGGGGAAGGAAATCCCTCCTTTCCTTTCCCCACCGATCGCTATCCCCTTTTTTAGGGATCTTGATCTAATCCCTTCGGGATATGATCCTATTCCTTGTAAAGGGGGGTCTTGGTGTGCCTAGACTAGGGGTGTGGGGCCTTGACCCACTACCCACGTTCATGTGGCCCCCATGCAGGTGGGCCCCACTTCGGAACCTTCTAGAGCCTTCCTGTTACAATACCGAAAAATCCCAAACATTTTTCGGAACCCGGAATATGACTTCCCATATATAAATCTTAACCTCCGGACCATTCCGGAGCTCCTCGTGATGTCCCGGATCCCATCCGGGACTCTGAACTACTTTCGGACTTCACCATTTGAATATCTCAATACTACCCTAGCACTACCAAATGTTAAGCTTGCGACCCTACGGGTTCGGGAATCATGTAGACATGACCGAGACTCCTCTCAATAACCAATAGCGGGCGTGGATGCCCATATTGGTTCCTACATATTTCACGAAGATCTTTATCAGTTGAACCACAATGTCAAGGATTTAGCTAACCCTGTATGCAATTCCCTTTGTCCGGCGATATGTCACTTGCCCGAGGTTCGATCGTAAGTATCTCCATACCTAGTTTAATCTCATTACCGGTGATACGTCTCCAATGTATCTATAATTTATGAAGTATTCATGCCAAGTTTACAATAGTTTTATATGATTTTGATATGATTTGATTAGAACTAGCCCGGACTGACGCTGTTTTCAGCACAACTATCATGGTGTTGTTTTTGTGCAGAAATAAAAGTTCTCGGAATGCGATGAAAATCAACGGAGAATTTTTCAGGAAAATATAAAAAATACTAGAACAAAAATCTACCGAAGGGGAGTCCCATGGGCCCCATGAGGGGGGGGCGCTCCCACCCCCTGGGCACGCCCCTGTGCCTCGTGGACTTCCTGTGGGGCCCCCTGACTTGTTCTCGACACCAATCTCTCCTATAAATGCCCAAACCTCTGGAAAATAACCTAGATCGGAAGTTCCGCCGCCGCAAGCCTCTATAGCCACGAGAAATCAATGTAGGCCCTCTCTGGCACCCTGCCGGAGGGGGCCATCATCACCGGAGGGCATGGAGGAGGATCCCGGAGGGGCCATCATCACCATGAAGGCCAAGGACCAGAGGGGGAACCTCTTCCCATCCAGGGGGAGGCCGTGGAGGAGGAAGCACAAGGGGGAGAACATCTCCACCTCTCTCCCGGTGGCACCGAGTACCATCGCCGCGGTGATCGTCTTCATCAACATCACCATCATCATCACCATCCTCATCTCTTTTATGCGGTCCACTCTCCCGCATCCCGTTCTAATCCCTACTTTAACATGGTGCTTTATGCCACATATTATGATCCAATGATGTGTTGCCATCCTATGATGTTTTGAGTAGATATCCTTTGTCTTTGGGTTGATTGATGATCTAGATTGGTACGAGTTGTATATTTTATTTTGGTGCTGTCCTATTTTGCCCTCCGTGTCGCGCAAGCGTGAGGGATTCCCGCTGTAGAGTGTTGCAATACGTTCATGATTCGCTTATAGTGGGTTGCTTGAGTGATAGAAGCATAAACCCGAGTAAGGGGGTTGTTGCTATGGGATAAATGGGACTTGATGCTTTAATGCTATGGTTGGGTTTTACCTTAATGATCTTTAGTAGTTGCGGATGCTTGCTAGAGTTCTAATCATAAGTGGATATGATCCAAGAAGATAAAGTATGTTAGCTTATGCCTCTCCCTCATATGAAATTGCAATGATGACTACCGGTCTTGTTAACAATTGCCTAAGACAATTCCGCACACCGATCCACCATTATTCCACACTCGCTATTTATAATATTTAGTAATATATTCTAACTTTATGATAACAACATCTACTTTTATATTTTATCTCTCCGATACCATGCAAAGTTATCCTCTTCATACACACAACGTAGTTTTATTTCTTATTTCTGGTTGGAAGCAAACGTTCGGTGTACGTAGAGTCGTATCAGTGGCAGATAGGGCTTGAGAGAATATTGATCTTACCTTTAGCTCCTCGTGGGTTTGACACTCCATACTTATCACTTCCACCATTGGGAATTGCTATGATGATTCCCTGCACTTGGAGATTATCAAGCTCTTTTCTAGCGCCGTTGCCAGGGAGCAATAGTGTGGGGTTGATATTCTCGTGTGTGCTTGTTTGCTTTCTTCACTAAGTAGATTTTATTTTTCCTTTTTGTTTCTGTTTAGTTGTGGGTAAAACATACAATTTTTTTAAAGAATGAAAATACAAAAAGAATTTACTTGCCTCTCATGCCTAATTTTTTTTCAATAAGAGAAGTGATTGGAAGATTATGCATTGAAGAAATGAGGGTCGACCTTGAGCACTTGTGTTCATGCTCATGGAAACAATGTAAATTTTTTCATGGAAGCTTATCTGAAAATAATTATCCCCTTGTATATATCCATTGGATTATAAAAATAATGTGCCAAGCTTCAGTTTTAGGATGATTAGATTGGTTGTTTACTATGTGCAGTACAAAAATAGAAACTTTGGCTGTAGCGCGTGATTTTACATTTTTTACTGGAAAGTCAAATGGGTCTGAATTTTTTTGAACATTATTTCTGTACAAATTGTTTAAATTTTCATATATGTTTAGAATTTTTTGGAGTTACAGAAGTATACTAAAATTGCAGATTACTACAGACTGTCCTGTTTTTGACAGATCCTGTTTTCTATGAGTTGTTCACTTATTTTGATGAATCTATGGGTAGTATTGGGGGGTATGAACCATGGTGAAATTGGAATACAATAGATATAGTTCTAATATGAAATTGGAATAAGTTTGCAACAATACCTAAAGGTAGTGATTTGCTTTATTACACTAACGGATCCCACAAAGTTTTTGTTAAAGTTTTGTGTGGATGAAGTGTTCGAAGATCGAGGAGCTATCAATATGAGAAGAATAAAGAGAGGCAAGAGCTCAAGATTGGGGATGCACAAGCACCCCAAGTAAATATTTCAAGGATACTCAAGCATCTAAACTTGGGGATGCCCCGGTTGGCATCCCATCCTTCTTCTTCAACAATTATCGGTATACC
Organism: Triticum urartu; assembly: GCF_003073215.2. Lineage (NCBI taxonomy): Eukaryota > Viridiplantae > Streptophyta > Magnoliopsida > Poales > Poaceae > Triticum > Triticum urartu. The sequence continues at coordinate 393,207,676 of NC_053025.1, forward strand.
TCGGTTTTTGTTTTGTCCACATAATTTGTGTCCTTTGTGTTTTTGTTTTTCCTTTAAGAACCATGATACTATGAGATAGCCCTTTATTGATTTATAGAATACTTCATGTGCTTCACTTATATCTTTTAAGTATGATCTTATAGAATTGCTCTTTGTGCTTCACTTAAATCTTTCGAGTATGGTTTTATAGAATGCTTCGTGTGCTTCACTTATATATTTTGATCTTGGATATTAGTTAGTCTATATTAATTGTAGAATTCTCCATGAACTTCACTTATATCTTTTGGAGTATGAATAATAATATCATCTAAAGTGTATTTAGAAGAAGTTTGCTCCCATTATTCCGAATGAGGAGAATTTTGCTTATGTGAAGAGTAGTAAAATTTCTATGCTCGTAGATCATGAAAAGAATGCTTTATGTGATGGTTATATTGTTGAACTCATTCATGATGCCACTGAAAGTTATTATGAGGGAAGAATACATGTATATAGGAGTTGCAATAATATCAAGTTTCCTCTCTATATGCTTAAAGTTTTGAAGTTACACTTGTTTTTCCTTCCTATACTAGTTGATTCTTGTTCCTATAAATTATGTGCTAAAAAATCCCTAGGCATAGGAAGTGGGTTAGATTTAAATATGGTAGTCATATTCTTCATGATGCCCTCTTTATGTTTCAATTCTTATCTTTTATGTGAGCATCATTGAAATCATTATGCCTAGCTAAAAGTCATTAAAGAAAATCACTTGTTGGGAGACAACCCAATATTTACCCTTACTGTTTTTATGTGTTCGCATGATTAAGCTACTGTATTAATCATGTATTATAGCTTTTGTTTCAATAAAATGCCAAGTAAGACCTTTGGGAAGACTTGGGTGAAAGTTAATGTGATCTTGCTGTAAAAGCAGAAACTTTGCGCTCACGAGATTAGCTGCCATTTTTTTACATAAGAATGCGATTGAGTTGATTGTTTTTTCAGAAAGTTAATAGACAAATTCCTCACGTCCACCAATTTATTTCAGAATTTTTGGAGTAGCAGAATCATGGTTGGTGTTCAGATTATTACAGAGTGTTCTATTTCTGACAAATTCTATTTTCATTGCATAGTTTGCTTGGTTTCTAGTTTCTATGGCTTATAATTCTCAATATAAATTGTAGAAATGATATGGTATAGTAGGAATTGTGTGAGAACAATTATGAAACTTGTCTTTGACAGTACCAAAGTGAATGGTTTACTCTTTATCATACAAACCTATCTCACGAAGTTCCGTTAAGTTTTGTGTGATTGAAGTTTTCAAGCTTTGGGTGAGATATCGATATGAGGAGAATAAGGAGTGGAAAGACCCTAAGCTTGGGGATTCCCAAGGCATCCCAAGGTAATATTCAAGGAAGACTCAAGTGCCTAATCTTGGGGATGCCCCGGAAGGCATCCCCTCTTTCGTCTTCAAAACTATCGGTATACCTTACTCGAAGCTATATTTTTATTTGTCACATGATATGTGTTTTGCTTGGAGTGTATTTTCAATTTTACTTGCTGTTTGAATAAAACCATTGGATCTGAAATCTTGAATGAAAAAGAATCCTCCTTGTGACGCCCGGATAATTAGGCTACAGTAATCCCCCATTAATGATGCCATGTCACTTCTGTCACTATAGTTAATCTCAGGTTAGTTCAAAAACCGATTCAAAATTCAAATTCAAAATCAAGTCAAACAACAAAAGTTTTCAAACATTAAAATAAAAAATGTTCGATTTGTACTAAATATTACGTAGATAATTATGGTGTAGAAGGCACAATTTTATAAAATGCCTAAATAAATTAAAATGATTTAAAATAGAAAAGTAAATAAATAAAAAAGAAAAGAAAATACAAAATAGAAAAAAAGAAAACGAAAAGAAAGAGAAAAGAAAACCCCGCCCAACTGGGCCAAAACAGCCCAGCCGGCCGGCCCAGCCGCGCCCTCTACTACTAACCCCCCTGGGCGCCCGAAACCCTAGCCCCACTCGCGCACCCCCACTCCCCCACGAAGCCCACTCTCCCTCTCGCTCCCCATCTCTCCCCGATCCAGAACTGGATCGGGCCAAACCCCGACCCCAGCGACCCCGACGCCATCACCTCACCGCCCTATGTCGCCACCGCACCAGCGCCGCCCCCCTTAGCTGGATCTCGCCGCCTCGTCCTCGCCGTCCTCACCGAACCCTCCGTGTGGGTCCTCACCACGCCTCGCCGCCGCCACCCGGAGCGCCTCCGCCTCGACCAACCCGTCATCAACCCCGGCGTCGCCACCTCGCCCCCGTCGTCGGTCTGCCACGCCGGACCACCCCGAGCCCGCTGCCCTCCTCGACCGGGCCCCTGTGAGCCGCCACCTCCCCCCTCCCTCTCTGCTCCCGCGCCACGCCATTGTCGCACGCACTCGTTGCCGCCCAACGCGCGGTCGCCCGGCCGTGCCCGCCAGCCGCTGACCGCGCGCCCCCACGACCGCACCCGCCCACGCCCTCCTCCCCGCGCATCGCGTCCGTCTCGCTGCAGCCGCCCTGCTCTGCTGCCGCGGCTCTGCTCCGCTCCGCCAGCGCTGCTGCCGTCCGTGCAGCCGCCCGCCTGCGCCGCGCCTAGCGCCGCCGATCGCCTGCGCTGCTGCCGCCTACGATCGCGCCCGGCTGCGCCCAACCGCTTGCCTCGCCACGGCTCCCACTCCGCTGCTGCCATACCCCCACCTCCATCGCTGGACCTGCCGCGGCCCTCCGCTGCTGGCCTGTGTGCCACGCACCTCGCCTTGGCGCTCCCCCGCCGCCACAGCCATCGTCGCCGCCGCTGCTTCTTCTCTGCCGCGATAGGCGCCGCCGACTACTGCCCCAGCGCCGCTCGGGCTTCCTCTGCCCGCTGCCTCCCCGTCATGTTGCGGCCGCGCCCAGCCCCTCACCGCCGGCCCCAGGCCACCGGCCTCCCCCCTGCTCCGGCGCGCCGCACGCCCCTGGGCGTGTGCCTGCTCGGGCAGAGCCCCGCCAGCCTCGCCCCGCTGTGCTCACGGGCTAGTACCCTGTAACGCCCTCGATGCGGCTATATCTCCCACGTGTCGAAGCACGACTTAGAGGCATAACCGCATGGAAAGAAATGTCGCAAGTGAGGTAATATTCACACAACCCATGTAATACATAAGGGAAAGATGCATAGTTGGCTTACAATCGCCACTTCACACAATTACATGAATAAAGCATTACATCAAACAGATACAATCAAGGTCCGACTACGGAACCCAAAATAAAAGAAGAATATCCCAAATGCTACACAGATCCCCGATCGACCCCAACTGGGCTCCACTACTGATCAACTAGAACGAAACAACACAAAGGACAAGATCTTCATCGAGCTCCTCCTTGAGCTTGGTTGCGTCATCTGCATGGTTCAACGGCACATGCAAACTGGTTTTGGAAGTATCTGTGAGTCACGGGGACTCAGCAATCTCACACCCTCGTGATCAAGACTATTTAAGCTTATGGGTAAGGTAAAGGTATGAGGTGGAGTTGCAGCAAGCGACTAGCATATATGGTGGCTAAACATACGCAAATGAGAGCGAGAAGAGAAGGCAAAGCACGATCGTGAAACTATGATCAAGAAGTGATCCTAGAACAACCTACGTCAAGCATAACTCCAACACCGTGTTCACTTCCCGGACTCCGCCGGAAAGAGACCAGCACGGTTACACACGCGGTTGATGCATTTTAATTACGGTCAACTTCAGGTTTTCTATAACCGGACGTGAACAAATTCCCATCTGCCCATAACCGTGGGCACGGCTTTCGAAAGTTCAAAACCCTGCAGGGGAGTCCCAACTTAGCCCATGACAAGCTCTCACTGTCAACGAAGGATATACCTTCTCCCGAGACATTCCGATCAGACTCGGTATCCCGGTTCTACAAGACAACTTCAACAAGTTAAAACAAATCCAGCAACACCGCCTGAATGTGCCGACAAATCCCGATAGGAGCTACACATATCTCGTTCTCAGGGCACACTCAGATGAGACATCCTGCGAGTAAAACCAAACCTCAAGTTGCCCCGAGGTGGCCCCGCAGTCTGCTCGGTCGGACCAACACTAAGAGGAGCACTGGCCCCGGGGGGGGGGGGGTTAAAATAAAGATGACCCTTGAGTCTGCAGAACCCAAGGGAAGGTGGTAGGTTGTTAGTGCAAATGGTAAAACCAAGGTTGGGCATTGCTGGAAGAGTTTTATTCAAGGCGATTTCTCAAGGGGTTCCCATTATAGCCCAACCACGTAAGGAACTCAAAATCCGGGAACATAACACCGATATGACGGAAACTAGGGCGGCAAGAGTGGAACAAAACACTAGGCAAAAGGCCGAGCCTTCCACCCTTTACCAAGTATATAGATGCATTAATTAAATAAGAGATATTGTGATATCCCAACAAGTAAACAATGTTCCAACAAGGAACGACATCTCCATGTTCCAACAAGGAACAAACTTCAATCTTCACCTGCAACTACCAACGCTATAAGAGGGGCTGAGCAAAGCGGTAACATAGCCAATCAATAGTTTGCTAGGACAAGGTGGGTTAGAGGCTTGGTTCAACAATATGGGAGGCATGATAAGCAAGTGGTAGGCATCGTAGCATAGGCATAGCAAAAGAGCGAGCAACTAGCAAGCAAATATAGAAGTGATTTCGAGGGTATGGTCATCTTTCCTGAGATCCCACAAGGAAGAAGAACGAGTCCATGAAGAAGACAAACGGACGTAGTCGAATGGGTCCTCACAAACGCGACGTTACCGGAACCAACCCGAAGAAGCAAACACCGGAAAGAAGCACACAACATAGTAAAACATCCACCACATAAACATGGCATGATGCACAATCAAGTATGATGCATGTCCGGTTTAATGAAGCATGGCATGGCAAAGTGCACAAACAATCCTACAAATTAAGTGGAGCACAATATGCAATGAGTTGCATATTGACGAAACACCACGACAAGTTATTTAGTTCGATCTCGTTTATGTACCCAACAATATTAAATGTTGTTAAACATGGCAAGAGGGGAAGCATGATGAAACTATCTAACCTAGGCAAGTTTAAATGAGGCCGGAACAACAAAACAACAAGTCCGGAAACTCCTCATATGCATATATTAGGTTTGGTACTGTTCTTCCCTAAACATAATTTTAGAGTTGTTAAACATTCTAGATGAGTGCATCATGTTAAACTAGGCATTTTTCTACCCCATTTACATATAAAGTTTGTTAAAATCCGAGCTACGGTTATTTAGTTATGAAATAAATCATTTTAGCATGGCATAGGAGCAAATATAACCAAACAGCATTTTAAACATTTTAAACATAGATGAAAGTTGCAAATTATTAAAGTAGACAAAATTCTAAGCAACTTTCATATATAATTTATTTAGATCCGATGCACGGTTGTGAAGTTATTAAATGCATGAAACTAGGGGGGTTTTCTGTAAAACTGCAAATCCCTGGAAATTAACTAAATTCGCAGAGCCTAAAAAAAAGATACTGGGCCGGATCTGCTGGCCCAACAACAGGGAAAAAAAGGGGGTGGGCGCCAGGGGTGTTCTCACCATGGGCTTGGCCCATTCGGTGGGAGGAGGGAGGCCTGGCACTGGCTTGCTCACGCGGCCCACGATGGCGCTGGAGGTGGGCCTTGGCGAGGGGCGCTGGAGTCAGATCACGATGCGAGGCAGGGAGGCACTGACGATGCTCGCGCGGTCAACGGCGCTGAACGAGGCATCATCCTCCCCTGCTCGCTCGACAGGAAGCAGTGGCGGCGCGGGACTGCAGGGACGCGGAGGTGCGGGATGGCAAGGGCGGCCGGATCCAAGGCGGGAGAGGCGCGATGCAGGCGGGGCGCGGCCAACAGGAGCGGAACTTGGCGGGGCGACGTGCTCGTCCCAGGTTTTGACTGAAGCAGTGCTCGGCAGTAGCAGAACTTGGCGAAGGGCGGCGGCTTGTCTCCTGCTGGGACCGAAGAAGCAGGGGGTCGGCGACGAGTGTCGAGGAAGGAGCTCCGGTCATGCTGTGCTGCGGCTCCTGTGCGAAGAAACACAGAGAGAGGGAACCGGGTGAGAGAGAGAGCAACGAGGGAGAGAAAGGGAAGAAGAGGAGCGGGACGAGGCGCTGCAGGAGGGCCGGCCTTGGAGCACTGGGGCTCGGGGCGACGGGCATCAGGGAAGGAGGAGGCCTCGGGAGGAGCTCGTTTCCTTGGGTCGATGAGGATGCAGGGACTCCAGGAGGTGCTCGCTGGCGATCCGTACGGTGGCGGAAGGGAGGCAGCCTGGGAAGCAGAGGAGGTTGCGGGCTCGGGCGACGAATGGATAGAGGGGAAGGTGTGGCTGGTTGGCTCTTGTCTGCTGTGATTTGGGCGCAGTGGAAATCAAGGAGGGACATGGGGAGCACTGGTTGGTGGATGGATGCATCGGGAGGATCCCAAGGTGGGAGAGGAGTGGCGGCGGGGAGAAGGATTGGATGGGACAGCCCTCCTAGGATCTAGGATTAGACTAGTTATATATAGCGGGTAGGTTAGGTTAGGGGTTATCTCGACCCTACGATCGCAAACGGACGATCGTGGATAAAATATGTTAGGAAGTCAAAAAACAAAACGGACACATTTTGTAGATGTTTGGGGTTGATCCGGACACAGCGGTACCGACTGTCCGGGTCGGGTCTGGGACAGATTTCGGACACGCGCGGGAGGAGGTACGCGGGCTGACGAGAGAGGTTAGGTAAGGCCTGGCGGTGAGAGGTAGTGCAGAAGGCAAAGGGCTGGGAAGAGAGAAGAGGAGAGGCCCGGCGACTGTTTCCGGAGACCGAAAATGTCCGACGTTAGACCGACTATACTGCCGCTATAGTTATCCGTTGGGGCATCAAACGATCTATGAATGCGATGAAACTTGACAGGCGGTCTATCTACACTATAATAAGACCACACGTCAACTCTCATCCCATTCCGAGAACATTTTCCGGCCACTTATAAAATATTATTTCGGACATGTCGCGGGCGCGTGCAAGTGTGATTGGACTCAGAACGGACAACAGAGAGAACTCGGAGAACCCGGACGAATGCAAGTTTTGAAAACATGATGATGCAATGCACATGATGACATGGCAAGATGCAACACGCAAGCGAATGACAAGCCAACAACAGCAAATAAGCGGAGGACACCTGGCACATCGGTCTCGGGGCGTTACATACCCGTTTGCCTGTGCTCGTTTGGCCTCTGGCCCCATGACATGAGGGGCCCACCCCCTGAGAACGATTTAAAAAAAGATTTAGAATTAAAAAAATAATAAGAAAATAATAATAATAATACATTAATTAATTAAAGAATTAATTAACTTAATTAATTTTGATTAATTAAGCTAACCCACTCTCACTCGCGCACCCCCACTCCCCCACGAAACCCCCACTCTCCCTCTCGCTCCCCATCTCTCCCCGATCCAGAACTGGATCGGGCCGAACCCCGACCCCGGCGACCCCGACGCCATCGCCTTGCCTCCCTATGTCGCCATCGCACCAGCGCCCCCTGTAGATGGACCTTGCCGCCCCGTCCTCGACGTCCACACCGAACCCCCTCCATGTGGGTCCTCACCACGCCTCGCCGCCGCCACCCGGAGCGCCTCCGCCTCGACCAACCCGTCGTCGACCCCGGCGCCGCCACCTCGCCCCCGTCGTCGGTCTGCCACGCCGGACCACCTCGAGCCCGCTGCCCTCCTTGACTGGGACCCTGTGAGCCGCCGCCTCCCCTCCTCCCTCTCTGCTCCCGCGCCGCACCGTTGTCGCACACGCTCATTGCCCGCCCAGCGCGCGGTCGCCCACTCGTGCCCGCCAGCCGCTGACCGCGCGCCCCCACGACCGCACCCGCCCGGGCCCTCCTCCCCGTGCATCGCGTCCGTCCCGCTGCAGCCGCGGCTCTGCTCCGCTCTGCCAGCGCCGCCCGTGCAGCCGCCCGCCTGTGCTGCGCCTAGCGCCGCCGATCGCCTGCGCTGCTGCCGCCTACGACCGCGCCTGGCTACGCCCAACCGCTTGCCCCGCCACGGCTCCCGCTCCGCTGCTGCCATACCCCCACCTCCACCGCTGGACCTGCCGCGGCCCTCCGCTGCTTGCCTGTGTGCCACGCACCTCGCCTTGGCGCTCCCCCGCCGCCACAACCATCGTCGCCGCCACGGCTTCTTCTCTGCTGCGATAGGCGCTGCCGACTGCTGCCCCAGCGCCGCTCGGGCTTCCTCTGCCCGCTGCCTCCCCGTCCTGCTGCGGCCGCGCCCAGCCCCTCACCACCGGCCCCAGGCCACCGGCCTCCCCCTGCTCCGGCGCGTCGCGCGCCCCTAGGCATGTGCATGCTCGGGCAGAGCCCCGCCAGCCTCACCCCGCTGTGCTCGCGGGCTAGTACCCGTTTGCCTGTGCTCGTTTGGCCTCTGGGCCCATGACATGAGGGGCCCACCCCCTGAGAACGTTTAAAAAAGATTTAGAATTAAATAATAATAATAATAATAATTAATTAAAGAATTAATTAACTTAATTAATTTTGATTAATTAAGCTAAATAACTAATTAAACTAATTAATCATGTTTAGCCTTAGTCAATGACAGTGGGGCCCACCCTCCTAATTAATCCTGGTTAGGTTAATTAATATGGTTAATTAAAATGTGTCACTGACCGGTGGGACCCACACGTCAGGTTGACCAATCAACCCAGTTGACTGCTGACATCATGCTGATGTCAGCAAACACTATTCTGGATAATGTTGATTTAAATAATTAAATAAATCCTAAAAATGATTCAAATCTTTTAAAATTAATATAAAATAAACCGTAGCTCGGATGGAAAAACTTTGTACATGAAAGTTGCTCAGAACGACGAGACGAATCCGGATGCGCAGCCCGTTCGTCCGCCACGCATCCCTAACATAGCGAACACGCAACTTTCCCCCTCCAATTCATCTGTCCGAAAACGCGAAACCCCGGGGAGATTTTCCCGGATGTTTTCCCCCTTCACCGGTACCACCTCATACCGCGTTAGGGCACCCCTAGCACCGATACTTGTCATGTCATGCATCGCTATGCATCTGTTTGCTTAATATTTATTGTTTCTTCCCCCTCTTCTCTCGCTAGACATCGAGACCGACGCCGCTGCTACCTAGTACGACTACAGTGTTGACGACCCCTCTCTCTTGCCAGAGCAACCAGGCAAGCCCCCCCTTGATCACCAGATATCGCCTACTCTTCCCTCTACTGCTTGCATTAGAGTAGTGTAGCATGTTACTACTTTCTCTTAATCCCATTCTGATGCATAGCCTGTCATTGTTGCTACAACTGTTGATACCTTACCAGCAATCCTAAATACTTAGTATAGGATGCTAGATTATCATAAGTGGCCCTACATTCTTGTCAGTCTGCCATGCTATACTATTGGGCCATGATCACGTCGGGTGTTGATCACGGGTAAATACATACATATATACATACTATACAGGTGGTGACTAAAGTCGGGTTGGCTCGTTGAGTACCCGTAAGTGATTCTGTTGTGGGGGCTGAAGGGGCAGGTGGCTCCATCCAGGTAGTGGTGGGCCTGAGTTCCTGACGGCCCCCAACTGTTACTTTGAGGCGGAGCGACAGGGCAGGTTGAGACCACCTAGGAGAGAGCTGGGGCTGGCCCTGGTCGGCATTCGCGGATACTTCAATTAACACGCTTAACGAGATCTGGGTATTTGATCTGAGTCTGGCTACTGGCCTATATGCACTAACCAACTATGCGGGAACAGTTATGGGCACTCGACGTCGTGGTATCAGCCGAAGCCTTCGTGACGTCAGCGACTAAGCGGCACGCGCCGGGTTGGACTAGAACGCCTGCTCTTGTATAAGGGAGGCTAGGTCTGCTCACCGGCCGCGTATGTAACGTGCAGGTGTGCAATGGGCGATGGGCCCATACCCCTGCGCGCATAGGATTTAGACCGGCGTGCTGACCTCTCTGTTGTGCCTAGGTAGGGCTGCGTGTTGATCTTCCGAGGCCGGGCATGACCCAGGAAAGTGTGTCCGGACAAAGGGGATCGAGCGTGTTGGGAAATGTGGTGCACCCCAGCAGGGAAGTTAATCTATTCGAATAGTCGTGATTTTCGGTAACAGGACGACTTGGAGTTGTACCTTGACCTTATGACAACTAGAAACGGATACTTATTAAAACACACCCTTCCAAGTGCCAGATACAACCGGTGATCGCTCTCTCATAGGGCGACGAGGGGAGGATCATCAGTTAGGATTATGCTATGCGATGTTACCTGGTGAACTTACCATCTACTCTCTTCTTCTGCTGCAAGATGGAGGTTACCATAAGTGTAGTCTTCGACAGGACTAGCTATCCCCCTCTTATTCCGGCATTCTGCAGTTCAGTCCACATATGATACCCCTTTTTCATTTGATACCAATGCATACATATGTAGTGTAGCTCCTTGCTTGCGAGATACTTTGGATGAGTACTCACGGTTGCTTTGCTCCCCCCTTTTCCCCTTTCTATACCCGATTGCTGCGACCAGATGATGGAGCCCAGGAGCCATACACCACCGTCGGCGACGACTCCTACTACGCTGGAGGTGCCTACTACTACGTGCAGCCCGCTGACGACGACCAGGAGTAGTTTAGGAGGATCCCAGGCAGGAGACCTGCGCCTCTTTCGATCTGTATCCTAGTTTGTGCTAGCCTTCTTAAGGCAAACTTGTTTAACTTATGTCTGTACTCAGATATTGTTGCTTCCGCTGACTCGTCTATGATCGAGCTCTTGTATTCGAGCCCTCGAGGCCCTGGCTTGTAATATGATGCTTGTATGACTTATTTTACTTGTAGAGTTGTGTTGTGATATCTTCCCATGAGTCCCTGATTTTGATCGTACACGTTTGCGTGTATGATTAGTGTACGGTCAAATCGGGGGCGTCACAAGTTGGTATCAGAGCCGACTGCCTGTAGGAATCCCCCTTCCACACTCCTTGGTCGAAGTTGAGTCTAAACATTGCAAAACTGTTTACTAACATGGCTGTGTGTCTTACGGGCCACGTCGCCATTGGGTGGTATTAGGATCTTTTATTCCTCGACCTATACTTTGGGACTCTGATCTCTCTTCTATTCGGGTTAAATGATTTTGCTAACTCTAACTCTAGGTTCTCGTAAGTACATTTTTCCGAAGAGCCCCTTCAATCCAGATGATGGCCTGCTTCACGAGAAGATTCCGAAGATACTCTTCGTTATTCTTTCGAGACCTTGTGCCCACCACTTTTGCTACCCCCGACCACCGATAAATCCTTATGGATAACTTCTTACACTTGTCGTTCTTACCTTTGTTCCTAGTTGTCCCTGTTATTACTTGATACCCTGAAAATTTCTTTGATAATTCGAGAATCCTTTTTGCCCACCGCTTTGCATCTCTTTGCCGCAGACATACCCTTACGGATAATTTCTCGCACTTATCGAGTATCCGCTCATCCCCAGTTGATTCATGTATTTCACAAAAGTCTTCGAAATACCATTCGATCCCCGAAAATCCTCAATAGCCTATTTCTCTTGAAATTCTTGCTTGCCAGCATTATGATTAACCTCATAAGTCCAGTAATCTTATTGGCATTCTTAGTCATTATCAGTTTGAGTCTGTTGAATCATTATGTTGCGAATGCTCGCATTCCTTAATCAGGTCCTTCGTTTCGTCCTTCCGGCTCAAACGTCATTTTAAACATGAGCTGGATCTCGACCAATCAAATTGCCATCGATTGTACCTCTAAGGCTATTCAACTTATCCATCCCTAATCAGAGCATTGCTTCTGATCCCTTGTCTTGGAAATCATAATTCCTTTGCATTTGAGCTTTGAGTTAGTTAGTTGTTTCTATAATCTGATCTCCTTGCATTCTTTCTTCCTCTGGTTGAGTACCGATACTCACATCAGATCCCTTATGGACCACTAGATCCTTTGTTGGATTTTGTCCAACACCGTCCTTCATATTCATTAAACTTGTGAGCCTTTCATCGGATACATAATGCCTTTGGTAAATTGTATCCCCTGCTTTTGTCAACCATGCTCTGCTCTCGAGCTTGAGTTATTCGCTCCTGAAGTTGGGGGTATGTATTCATAAGATGCCCCGATGGATTAAACCTATGCCTTCCTTACTCTGTGTAAACCCGAAAGATTCCACGGGTCATAATCATCTAGTATTGCACCAGGTAAAACTTTCAACAACTAATATCATTTTCGAAATACGAGAGGTGAATGGAAGGTTATACATTAAAGAAGTGGGAGTCGACCTTGAACTTTGTGTTCATGCCCATGGACACGATGTATATCCTATCATGGAAGCTTCTTGTAACAATAATTATCCCCTTGTTATAAGTTCATCTTGTATCTGTGGACGTGGTTCCGACCATGTTTCTCCTTGATTCCATTTCTCGTGCAAGTTTGAGCACTTGTCATCTGCAGAGCATTACCCTAGTCCAACCTCTACTTTGATCTATCGTCGAGTATTACCCCCAGGTATCTCGAGATTATCATGGAACCGCATAACTTCTTATGAGTTCTTCATCAAGTGCTACATTATCATTGATTCCAATTTTTCACGGGCTCTGAGTTATTAAACACTCAAAGACACCAATAACTGACTCAAGTCCGCATCGTGATTAATCAGCTCTTGGTAACCTTCATTACTTACGAGTTTGAACTCGATCGCATCATTCCTAGCCTGCTTGGCTATATCCTTGTCTTGCCGATTTTAACTGTGCTACCTGGTCCTTCTTCCCGGAGCAAAAATTTCGATGGTGAGCTATTCTTACGTCGATCTTCCTCGTCATATCAATTGACCTTGAACAACAAGCTGGATTTCAAGTTTGTGTCGTAACTATGGTTTCAATAACTTTTCGCTTCATCATTCCGTTGCCTTGATGTCATCGTCGATCGGTTACATCTTCGTGGACCCTCTCAAAAAAAGAAATTGTCATGATCGTCATCAGCATTCTGAGCTCTTCCAGGATATCAATTGAATTCATGATGAGAAATACCATCCTTGCCCTCGATGATTTGTGTTATCATCGACCACTTTATTGCCTTCCCTTCAACACAAACTTGCTCGTGTTTCATGTTATACCTTGAGATCCTTGCTATCCAACATTTGTTCTTTACCTTGGAGTATTACCATATTATATATCAAAAATGTTGTGAGAATTTTTCCACCTCTTGAGAATTCTTGACATGAAATACTTCCCGCCATGTTTGTTCATTTCTTGGTCCCCTTGTTGTTTCTAACCGGGAAAACCGACAATTGAACTAGGATTTCCGACTTCAAAACTTCTAGCAACCCTATTGCTTTGAAGTTAATGGTCGATAACATTCTTAGACCATTGGTTATCGAATCACCATTATAACATGGATCATGCTACCTAAGCCCATATTTCGGGTGCCCCTTTCAATCAATGACTAACTGTGTATGTTTTCCTCGAGCATACCTCATTATATCTTTGATCTAAGAAATGTTATCTCCTTGTTCGAATACTGGTGGGAATCCATCTTTGGAAATCTCGATTCATTGTCGCTAAGTTCATCAGCCACCCCCTCACCATCTCCTTGGGTTAATGATGAACTCATGATTCGGAGCTTGCTTCCATAGTTCATTCCCCGAAAATCTTACAATGTCATCTCATCAATTGTGTTGCACCTTTTCTTTCTCAGGCATCTTGAGTCTGCAGTATCCTGACACCAATCAGACCTGAATCTCGGTCAGGTATGATGGTTGGAACATATTTCCAAGAGATATAACATTGGTCTTTAACCCGATAAGGTGATGTCATCCTAACACACCTGCCCGGAGGGCCTATTGTTATAGTTTCCTTTCTAGCAAGGTTAGTCATTCTTACATGAGTAATTTGTAGAACTTATTCTATGAGTTTTTCCCGATGGATGCCTTGTGTATCCAAGGTCTGATCTTTACCCAGTGACCATGTCAATGATATCTCGAAGCTTGTCTGTGGTACTCCGATTTTCAACAAGAACATTTGAAGCCCAATGCTAAATGTTTCCTGCTCAATTACCCAAACACCACTGTATGGGTAACGTCATGAAATTCCTCTCCCGTTACCTAAGTGGTTTTGTACCTTCTATCCGGTCTTGGATATCATACTCTGCTTGTTCTTGGGAAGGATATACCCCTGAAATATGTGTTTAAACACATTTTCCTTTCCATTGTTCTGTTTAATCTGATAATCACATTTTCCTTTCCATTATTCTGTTTAACCTTCTTGAGGTTTATATGATCTAAGCAGTAATACGTCACTGCTTTTATAAGCACCTCAGTGTACAACTCTGTCAGTAAGACCCTATTACTATTGTTGTTGACATTCCGGTAACCACCGATGGACGAGAACTTTGCCTATTGGTCCGCCTCGTTCAACGAGCAGGAAGATGATTCTCTTCATCCCTCGCCCTTAGTACCGACGTTGTTGCCGACATAACTGGCAGGCTACCCTCTGACATGCCTTGCTATCATGACCATGCAAAATGTCACCGCTCCTCCTACTTTCAACCCACATGGTGGGCCCATAACCCACAGGTCCCAGGATCGAAACCTGACTCTCCTGTACCCCCCAGCTCCTAAAAGCTATTCCTCATGCTTGGCTTCGTATGTAATTCACGAACCACCTTCCAATAAATCATCAATTCTGGTATCAGACATAATACTTATTCCCGTTGCTCTAAAACCCTTTCACACTCTGTTTTAGGCAACGAACGATTGGCTAGCCACTTGAAACTTCTTACCGTACCTTCTTGCTCGGCTCTCGATGTGTTCCATTTGACCAATTCGAGAGTTACTCATGTGATAATTCATGGGATAAACCCCAGATGAGTTCGCCTGATAGCATTCTATCGTTGTCGGGCCGCCCCTTTCTTATTGGTAAGTACGATGGAGTTCACCAAGAAAGGCTGATGACTTATCCTGATAACCCGAAGCTAAGGAATGACGACATTAATGAAAGCGGTCAACTTCTTCGAGAAGAGCAACCACAACCAAGAAGATTCGTTAGAATCTTGTAACCTAATCTCTTCCCCCTTACTCCCGCTCCTAAATCTCGGGACGAGATTTCTTGTAGTGGAGGAGAATTGTGACGCCCGGATAATTAGGCTATAGTAATCCCCCGTTAACGATGCCACGTCACCTCTGTCACTGTAGTTAATCTCGGGTTAGTTCAAAAACCGAATCAAAATTCAAACTCAAAATCAAGGCAAACAACAAAAGTTTTCAAACATTAAAATAAAAATATACGGTTTGTACTAAATATTACATGGATAATTATGGTGCAGAAGGCATAGTTTTATAAAATGCCTAAATAAATTAAAATGATTTAAAACGGAAAAGTAAATAAATAAAAAGAAAAGAAAATAGAAAATAGAAAAAAGAGAAAATAAAAAGAAAGAGAAAAGAAAACCCCTGGCCAACTGGGCCAAAACAGCCCAGCCGGCCGGCCCAACCGGCCCAGCCGCGCCCTCTACTACTAACCCCCTGGGCGCCCGAAACCCTAGCCCCACTCGCGCACCCCCACTCCCCCACGAAACCCCCACTCTCCCTCTCGCTCCCCATCTCTCCCCGATCTAGAACTGGATCAGGCCGAACCCCAACCCCGGCGACCCCGACGCCATCGCCTCGCCGCCCTATGTCGCTACCGCACCAGCGCCCCCTGTAGATGGACCTCGCCGCCCCGTCCTCGACGTCCACACCGAACCCCCTCCGTGTGGGTCCTCACCATGCCTCGCCGCCGCCACCCGGAGCGCCTCCGCCTCGACCAACTCGTCGTCGACCCCGGCGCCGCCACCTCGCCCCCGTCATCGGTCTGCCACGCCGGACCACCTCGAGCCCGCTGCCCTCCTCGACTGGGACCCTGTGAGCCACCGCCTCCCCTCCTCCCTCTCTGCTCCCGCGCCGCACCGTTGTCGCACACGCTCATCGCCCGCCCAGCGCGCGGTCGCCCAGCCATGCCCGCCAGCCGCTGACTGCGCGCCCCCACGACCGCACCCGCCCGGGCCCTCCTCCCCGTGCATCGCGTCCGTCCCGCTGCAGCCGCGGCTCTGCTCCGATCCGCTAGCACCGCCCGTGCAGCCGCCCGCCTGTGCCGCGCCTAGCGCCGCCGATCGCCTGCGCTGCTGCCGCCTACGACCGCGCCTGGCTACGCCCAACCGCTTGCCCCGCCACGGCTCCCGCTCCGCTGCTGCCAAACCCCCACCTCCACCGCTGGACCTGCCACGGCCCTCCGCTGCTTGCCTGTGTGCCACGCACCTCGCCTTGGCGCTCCCCCGCCGCCACAACCATCGTCGCCACCACTGCTTCTTCTCTGCTGCGATAGGCGCTGCCGACTGCTGCCCCAGTGCCGCTCGGGCTTCCTCTGCCCGCTGCCTCCCCGTCCTGCTGCGGCCGCGCCCAGCCCCTCACCGCCGGCCCCAGGCCACCGGCCTCCCCCTGCTCCGGCGTGTCGTGCGCCCCTGGGCGTGTGCATGCTCGGGTAGAGCCCCGCCAGCCTCGCCCCGCTGTGCTCACGAGCTAGTACCCGTTTGCCTGTGCTCGTTTGGCCTCTGGGCCCATGACATGAGGGGCCCACCCCCTGAGAACGTTTGAAAAAAGATTTAGAATTAAAAAAATAATAAGAAAATAATAATAATAATTAATTAAAGAATTAATTAACTTAATTAATTTTGATTAATTAAGCTAAATAACTAATTAAACTAATTAATCATGTTTAGCCTTAGTCAATGACAGTGGGGCCCACCCCCCTAATTAATCCTGGTTAGGTTAATTAATATGGTTAATTAAAATGTGTCACTGACCGGTGGGACCCACATGTTAGGTTGACCAGTCAGCCCTGTTGACTGCTGACGTCATGCTGACGTCATGATGACGTCAGCAAACACTATTCTAGATAATGTTGATTTAAATAATTAAATAAATCCTAAAAATGATTTAAATCTTTTAAAATTAATATAAAATAAATCGTAGCTCAGATGGGAAAACTTTGTACATGAAAGTTGCTCAGAACGACGAGACGAATCTGGATACGCAGCCCGTTCGTCCGCCACGCATCTCTAACATAGCGAACATGCAACTTTCCC
The DNA here is from genome assembly GCF_003073215.2 of Triticum urartu. NCBI lineage: Eukaryota > Viridiplantae > Streptophyta > Magnoliopsida > Poales > Poaceae > Triticum > Triticum urartu. Next base: position 393,224,820 of record NC_053025.1, read on the forward strand.
CTCCAATTCATCTGTTCGAAAACGCGAAACCCCGGGGAGATTTTCCCGGATGTTTTCCCCCTTCACCGGTACCACCTCATACCGCGTTAGGGCACCCCTAGCACCGATATTTGTCATGTCATGCATCGTTATGCATCTGTTTGCTTAATATTTATTGTTTCTTCCCCCTCTTCTCTCGCTAGACACCGAGACCGACGCTGCTGCTACCCAGTACGACTACAGTGTTGACGACCCCTCTCTCTTGCCAGAGCAACCAGGCAAGCCCCCCTTGATCACCAGATATCGCCTACTCTTCTCTCTACTTCTTGCATTAGAGTAGTGTAGCATGTTACTGCTTTCCCTTAATCCTATTCTGATGCATAGCCTGTCATTGTTGCTACAACTGTTGATACCTTACCTGCAATCCGAAATACTTAGTATGGGATGCTAGATTATCATCAGTGGCCCTACATTCTGGTCAGTTTGCCATGCTATACTATCGGGCCGTGATCACGTCGGGTGTTGATCACGGGTAAATACATACCTATATACATACTATACAGGTGGTGACTAAAGTCGGGTCAGCTGGTTGAGTACCCGCAAGTGATTCTGTTGTGGGGGCTGAAGGGGCAGGTGGCTCCATCCAGGTAGTGGTGGGCCTGAGTTCCTGACGGCCCCCGACTGTACTTTGAGGCGGAGCGACAGGGCAGGTTGAGACCACCTAGGAGAGAGGTGGGTCTGGCCCTGGTCGGCGTTCGCGGATACTTCAATTAACATGCTTAACGAGACCTGAGTATTTGATCCGAGTCTGGCTACTGGCCTATACTCACTAACCAACTACGCATGAACAGTTATGGGCACTTGACATCGTGGTATCAGCCGAAGCCTTCGTGACGTCAGCGACTGAGCGGCGCGCGCCGGGTTGGACTAGAACGCCTGCTCTTGTATAAGGGAGGCTAGGTCTGCTCACCGGCCGCGTACGCAATGTGCAGGTGTGCAATGGGCGATGGGCCCAGACCCGTGCGCGCATAGGATTTAGACCGGCGTGCTGACCTCTCTGTTGTGCCTAGGCAGGGCTGCGACGTGTTGATCTTCCGAGGCCGGGTATGAACCAGGAAAGTGTGTCCGGATAAAGGGGATCGAGCGTGTTGGGAAATGTGGTGCACCCCAGCAGGGAAGTTAATCTATTCGAATAGCCGTGATCTTCGGTAACAGGACGGCTTGGAGTTGTACCTTGACCTTATGACAACTAGAACCGGATACTTATTAAAACACACCCTTCCAAGTGCCAGATACAACCGGTGATCGCTCTCTCACAGGGCGATGAGGGGAGGATCATCGGTTAGGATTATGCTATGCGATGTTACCTGGTGAACTTACCATCTACTCTCTTCTTCTGCTGCAAGATGGAGGTTACCAGGAGTGTAGTGTTTGACATGACTAGCTATCCCCCTCTTATTCCGGCATTCTATAGTTCAGTCCACATATGATACCCCTTTTCCATTTGATACCAATGCATACATATGTAGTGTAGCTCCTTGCTTGCAAGTACTTTGGATGAGTACTCACGGTTGCTTTGCTCCCCCCTTTTCCCCTTTATATACCCGATTGCTGCGACTAGACGATGGAGCCCAGGAGCCAGACGTCACCGTCGACGACGACTCCTACTTCGCTGGAGGTGCCTATTACTACGTGCAGCCCGCTGACGACGACCATGAGTAGTATAGGAGGATCCCAGGCAGGAGGCCCGCGCCTCTTTTGATCTGTATCTCAGTTTGTGCTAGCCTTCTTAAGGCAAACTTGTTTAACTTATGTCTGTACTCAAATATTGTTGCTTCCGCTGACTCGTCTATGATCGAGCTCTTGTATTCGAGCCCTCGAGGCTCCTGACTTTTAATATGATGCTTGTATGACTTATTTTACTTGTAGATTTGTGTTGTGATATCTTCCCGTGAGTCCCTGATTTTGATCGTACTATTTAATTATTTGACTACTCAGTATTATTCACTCATATCTTTTTGGAGTAGTTTGTCATTTATTCATGTGCTTCACATATATAACCTATGAGTAAATGGTTGAATGAATTTAATATCATAAATCTGAATTTATATATGTTTCATATGCTTACAACATGGGGAGTAATGACTTCACACATAATAAGTATAGGTAGTAAACTTATTGGAAGTTAGCAAACGCAGAATTGGTCACTTGAACAATTCATGAAAGAATATTGAAGGAAGAGAGATTTCACATATAAATATACTATCTTGGACATCTTTTGCAATTGTGAGCACTCATTAAAACATGACATGCTAAAAGGTTGATGTTGGACAAGGAAGACAACTTAATGGGTTATGTTTTCTTATATCCAAAACGTTATATTGTCTTGGATCATCCAACATGTTGAGCTTGCCTTCCCTCTCATGCTAGCCAAATTCTTTGCACCAAGTAGAGATGCTACTTGTGCTTCCAAACATTCCTTAAACCAGTTTTGCCAAGAGAGTCCACCATACCTACATATGGATTGAGTAATATCCTTCAAGTAAGTTGTCATCGGTGCATGCAATAAAAATTGCTCTCTAAATATGTATGATCTATTAGTGCGAAGAAAATAAGCTTTATACGAAATTGTGATAGGGAAGAAATAAAAGCGACGGACTGCATAATAAAGGTCTTTATCACAAGAGGCAATATAAAGTGACGTTCTTTTGCATTAAGATTTTGTGCATTCAACCATAAAAGCGCATGACAACCTCTGCTTCCCTCTGCGAAGGGCCTATCTTTTACTTTTACCTTCTACCCTTGTACAAGAGTCACGGTGATCATCACCTTTCCTTTTTACACTTTTTCCTTTGGCAAGCACTTTGTGTTGGAGCGATCCGGATATATATATCCACTTGGATGTGGGTTTTCATAAATTATTATTGTTGACATTACCCTTGAGGTAAAATGTTGGGAGGCGAAACTATAAGCCCCTATCTTTCTCTGTGTCCGATTAAAACTTTGAACCCATTAATATCACATGAGTATTAGCAATTGTGAAAGATTAAATGATAGTTGAGTATGTGGAGTTTGCTGAATCAAAGCTCTTACATAGACTCTTCCCGAAAATAAGATGAATTGCAATTGTTTGATGACTAAGAGCACGGTTTGTTAGTTCTCAAGAAAGTTTATGATCTATACTTTAACATGTGAATAGCTTGTTACTTGATCATGAGAAGTTTTATGAGTTGAGCTACTGTTATGATATATAATGATGCTAGAAAAAGTGATTGGAACTATCATTGATCGAACTTATGCACTTCTTAGCATTCACACTTCATAAATTATTTATTTTATAATTTACCTACTCGAGGACAAGCAGGAATTAAGCTTGGGGATGCTGATACGTCTCCAATGTATCTATAATTTATGAAGTATTCATGCCAAGTTTACAGTAGTTTCATATGATTTTGGTATGATTTGATTAGAACTGACCCGGACTGACGCTGTTTTCAGCAGAACTACCGTGGTGTTGTTTTTGTGCAGAAATAAAAGTTCTCAGAATGTGATGAAAATCAACGGAGAATTTTTTTGGAAAATATAAAAATACTAGAACAAAAATCTATTGAAGGGGAGTCCCGTGGGCCCCACGAGGGTGGGGGGTGCGCCCACCCCCCTGGGCGCGCCCCTGTGCCTCGTGGACTTCCCATGGGGCCCCCTAACTTGTTCTTGACACCAACCTCTCCTATAAATGCCCAAACCTCCGGAAAATAACCTAGACCGGAAGTTCCGCCGCCGCAAGCCTCTGTAGCCACGAAAAATCAATCTAGGCCCTCTCTTGCACCCTACCGGAGGGGGCCATCATCATCGGAGGGCATGGAGGAGGATCCCGGAGGGGCCATCATCACCATGATAGCCAAGGACTAGAGGGGGAACCTCTCCCCATCCAGGGGGAGGCCATGGTGGAGGGAGCACAAGGGGAGAACATCTCCTCCTCTCTCCCGGTGGCACCGGGGTGCCATCGGTAGGGGAATCATCTTCGTGGTGAGCGTCTTCATCAACATCACCATCATCATCACCATCCTTGTCGGTGTCAAAACCGGCGGATCTCGGGTAGGGGGTCCCGAACTGTGCGTCTAAGGCGGATGGTAACAGGAGGCAGGGGACACGATGTTTTACCCAGGTTTGGGCCCTCTTGATGGAGGTAAAACCCTACGTCCTGCTTGATTATTCTTGATAATATGAGTAGTACAAGAGTTGATCTACCACGAGATCAGAGAGGCTAAACCCTAGAAGCTAGCCTATGGTATGATTGTCTATTGTCCTACAGACTAAAATCCTCCGGTTTATATAGACACCGGAGGGGGCTAGGGTTACACAGAGTCGGTTACAAGGAAGGAGATCTACATATCCGTATTGCCAAGCTTGCCTTCCACGCCAAGGAGAGTCCCATCCGGACACGGGATGAAGTCTTCAATCTTGTATCTTCATAGTCCAACAGTCCGGCCAAAGGATATAATCCGGCTGTCCGGATACCCCTAATCCAGGACTCCCTCAGTAGACCCTGAACCAGGCTTCAATGACGATGTGTGCGGCGCGCAGATTGTCTTCGGCATTGCAAGGCGGGTTCCTCCTCCGAATAATTCATAGAAGATTTTGAACACAAGGATCGTGTCCGGCTCTGCAAAATAAGTTCCACATACCATCGTAGAGGGAATAATATTTACACAAATCTAATCTGCTGACGTACCCCGTAGTGTGACATCACACCACAGCCAGGTCTTTATTCGAATCATTTTTCCTAACCTATCTCAGCGTGTTTCGCGAGGCGGTTTCCTTGGCACGTCTTGTCGAAGCAGAGATCGTGTCCCCTTATTACGGGATTCCCATTAATACGGACATGGGTAACCCAACCGTGCCTATTAGTAGGACTCCAAAATCTTAGGCAAGTCCCAAATGGCCACGAGGAGGACGCTTGATATTCACCCTCTTTATAAAGGGGACAAGGCCTTTTCCTCTTTAATCGAATCCGCCTCTCACATCGAGTTCCAACACCCAAAGCTCAGGTTTAGGCACCTCGGACCTTCAACTATGTCCGGATCCAACCTTCAAGGTCGGTGGATGCCTTCCTCCTTTACGGAGGAAGACATCCAGACGTTGAGAGAGGCCAGATACCTGACCGCCAAAATTTCGCATCGGCTGCCTGCCCGCTGGCAGGTCGTCCCTACTCCCGAACCCAATGAGAGCGTCGTGTTCGTCTCCCACTTCCTCCGAGGACTAGGCCTCGCTCTGGATCCCTTTGTTAGGGGTCTCATGTTCTATTACGGGCTAGATTTTCACGATCTGGCCCCGGATGCCCTTCTTCACATCTCGACATTTATTGTCGTATGTGAGGCCTTCCTCCACATTACCCCTCACTTCGGCATGTGGCTCAAGACCTTCGATGTGAAGCCGAAGATGATCGAGGGGCAGCACGCGGCGTGCGGAGGCGCTTCAATAAGCAAAATTGCTGACGCTCCATGGCCTGAGGGTTACTTCCTAGAGGTGTTCGGATTGTGGCAATGGGAGTGGTTCTACATCACAGCTCCCCAAAGTGCCAAGTGGGTAGCTGCCCCCGCCTTCCGCTCAGGCCCCCCATCACAACTGATGTCGTGGATCAGCAGGGGGCTGAGCTTGGGTCCAACCAAGGATGTGCCAATGCTGCAAAGTCGTATTCGAGATCTCTTCGAGAGAGATATTAGTCTGGTTATGATGGTGCAAATTATGCTAGTCCATCAAGTCCAGCCCTGCAAACGCCGGCCTCTCCGCATGTGGGAATTCAACCCAGAAGGACCGCGAGCTATCCAACATTTCCTTGGCATGACGTACGAAGAGATGTACAAATTGTTCTTTGGACCACAAATAATGTGTCCGGACATCACCGAGGATGCAGGTCTGAGCTGTAATCACCCGGATACCCAAGTAAGTAGCCCCGCATCCGAACACACTGTCCGTTTTATTTATAGCAACATTGCCCTAAAAAAGAAAAACCGCTCTTGGTCCAGGATTGGATAGCGAAGGCAAAGTTGATCAGGTGTCCGCCCCCCCTCCCCGAGACCTCACCAAATCCCGTGCGAACCAGGATGGTGGAGATCGCGCCTTATCAAGAGCCCCCAGGAGAGGATAAAGGGAGGAACAAGGAGGCTAGCGCCTCCACGAAGGAGATTAGCCGGGGAGGAGGAACTGAAACTTCCTCTCCCCAGGGAAGGAAGAGAACCGCCTCTGAGGACCCAGAGACAATGGCCTCCAAAAGGGGGAAGAAATCTCCACCGGAGGGTCCTGCCCTGGGGGATACCCTGGCCGTACTATGCCCTCAAGGGGACCAGCCCTCCACCGAGTTTTAAGTAAAAAGGTACTTAATAACGAAAATATCTTTCTTTACTTCTGAGGAAAATAATCGAAGCATTTGTCTCGCAGTTCGGATCTTAGCCCTTCTCAGCAGAGCTCGTCTTCGGGGGATCTTCTTCCAGAGATGATGGAGAGCGAAAGGCCTCCCCCTGCCACACCGCCTCACGAAGCGGGCGACCTCGAGGTGTCGTCGCGGAGGGTTTCTCTAGATCCGCTAAGGCCAGGAGGTAATCCTATGGCCACCCGAAGTCCTTAGCATCCGGCTCTCGAAGAGAGCAATCAAAAGAGTCCGGCACCGTCTGGTGTGCGGTCGGTCGTACTGAGGGATCTGCTGGAGCAAGAGGCTATCTCAGAGGAGCACCACATGTTGATGGGTATAGTGATTGAAAGGATTTCGTCCACCGAAAGCGGGTTGCATGAAGCCTTTATGAGTCTACTGACGGGTTTTGAGGTACGTGAAATGATGTACATTTTTGACAGTACCGCGCATTTTTAGATGTGCCCTGTGTAGATAGTAGCCCCTGAGACTCTGGTTGCCGTCGAGAACGGCGGCAAACAGAGGATCATAGTCCCAGGTAATAAACAGACTGCCTTTATGTGCAGGTGGTGGAAGCTCCGGTGGCTAGCCAGATTGATGGGTTTGCCGAACTGAAGCGACAGCTGTATGCGGCAGATGCCGACATCGTGCTTGTCAACAAGCGGCTTGACGAGGCACAGGGTCAGTGATTTTTTTGGTGATCGTCACATAGTAAGAGCAGCATGATGCCAGTATCTTTAATGTGTTGTGACTGCAGATGGAGCTGCCACTGTGGAGACCCTTCGGGCGGAGCTTGCCCGAGCCAAGGAGCACGCAAGGAGCAGCAATGCGGACGCTTTAAAGGCGGCCGAGGGTTTAAGGGCCGAACAGGCCGCACATTGCGAGAGCAAAGAAAAAATTGCCAAGATGGCCGTGGAGTTAAAAGATGCTGCTGACCGTTACCGGCTTCTTGAAGAAGAAAACCGGGCGAAGGCGACGTACCTGGAGAAGGCCCGGGTGGCTGCCAAGGAAGCCCGCTCCAAAATTAGAGCGACGAAGGAGGAGCTGAATCAAGCTGCAGATATCGTTTCTGGGAAGCCCTTCTTGTTACGGACTAAGTTCGGAGATCCAAAATATGCTCCTCTAGACCGGCTATGGAGTTCCGCAGACGAGTACATGGGTTTGGCTGCAAGCGCTGCTGATGCGGCCGAGTACTTCAAGGATCAGAAGGGTCCTGAAGTGGAGAAGCTGTTCCGGTCACAGTTTCACGCTCCAGTCCGTCCGCTGTTGCTGAATGAGCGATTGACCGGTTGGGCCAAGCTCCATAGATTATCCGGACTTGCCATGAGGTTCGTAGTGGATCATCTGTGGCCAGGAGGGCCAAGGCCGAATAACTACTTTATCTTGGTGCAACAATTCCTTGGTGTTGTGCCACGCATCGATGCTGTAAAGAGGGCGTGCATAGAGGGCTCGCGGATGGCACTTGCCCATGTCAAAACATACTGGGCGGAGATGGATGCCAGCACTGTTGCGGCACAGGGTTCGGCCATAGGCCAAGTGGCTGCCGAGCACTACTTTGAAGAAGTTCTTGAAGGCGCTCGTTTGATAGAGGCTCAGTGCTCGAAGAATATTATGTTTAAGTGACATGTATTCCCATTGTAAGAACAATGTTTTATTGAATTTATCAAGGCTGTATTTATACTTTTTCCCGAAAGTGCTATGATGCCTCCTGTGCAGCTGTTTATGTATATATGTATATAACCTGAAAGATGGCAGTCGTCGGCTTCAGCCCCCACGCATATAATGCGGGGGTGTTCGCAGAAGACACATGTTCACACTTGATCCAACATCTTGGTCCATTAAGGAGGTGAAAGCGCAGCGAACTAGGCAATCAGACTATAATGCTTTAACACCCTCACTTAGCCAGAGGAGTTTGACAGTGGGGCTACTATATAGCCCCTGGTGGCTCCGCGCTCATCCGGATTCGGGGCGCGTACATGCCTGGCCGGGAAACGGCCCTTCGTTAAGGCGGAGGAACCCCGAAGATTCCGCTAGGTCATCGAGTGGTTGACAAGTCTCACGCTATATCATGACAGTCAGTTTTTGGCTTTCTCTACCGAGGTGCTTGTCCGGATGAACCAGGGCACAATCGCAGTAGTTCTCATGGTGCCGCCTTAGCCAATATAGCGGAACGTAAGGCAGCAAAACACAGGAGCCGGGCAAACCCAACATTTTACCAAAGACATGATTCGGAGCTGATGCATATAAGGCCAAACTCGCGACGCCGAACACTCCCTAGGGTATTCGGTCTTTATGATGTAAACCGGGTCGAAATATTGCCCTTTGTAATGAGCCCCTGGTGTCCAGGTACGTGCAATATTCCGACGTGGCCACATGCCAATACATCAGCATCCTTCTTGATTGTACTGAGAATCCGAGGGATGTGTATCAACAAGAGACAATAAAAAAGGTTTATGCAGGGTCTTAATCTAAAAAGAATCCTCGGAACGGGTCCCTGCTGCACGTCTGCGCCTGTGTCTCCGTTGTGCCGTATTCTGGACGGGTGTAGCACGATGGTCATCTGAAAAAGAAAGGAACTTAATTGAAAAGTTGTCGTGCAAAAGGTAGGTTATACTAAATAAACCATGTACAGTTCAAAATGAGTAAAGTTGAGCCTAATTGCCACTTGTTTGCGCGCTTTGAGCCCCTTGTATTGTAATAGGGGTATAGCCATCAAACCTGTATCAATTACATATAGCTGCACCAGACTCGCCCAACCGCGTCCGTGGTCTTAACGACCTGTCAGATGCTTTAGTTGGTGAGGCCGTTTAGTGTGCGGCTGCCAAGGCAGCCGCACGGTCTTCCGCGCGCAAGGAGCGCTCAATATTTCCATTTACTGTAATGATGCCACATGGACCGGGCATCTTAAGCATGAGAGAAGCGTAATGCGGTATTGCATTAAAGCGAGCAAAAGCTTCGCGTCCGAGCAGTGCTTGATAACCACTTTGGAACAGAGCGATGTGGAATGTTAAATTTTCGCTGCGGAAGTTATCGGGAAAGCCGAATATAACCTCTAGTAGCAGGGAGCCCGTGCAATGGGCCTCTGGGTCTGGCGTTACTCCTTTAAAGGTAGTATTGCTGCAGCTAATTTTTGTTGGGTCTATCCCCATTTTGCGGACTGTGTCCTGATATATCAGGTTTAAACTGCTGCCGCCATCCATCATGACTCATGTGAAGTGGTATCCGTCAATTATTGGGTCTAGTACCAAGGCAGCCCATCTTGCACGACGGATACTTGCCGAGTAATCCCAATGGTCAAAGGTGATCGGTTGGGACGACCAGTGGTAGAACTCCATAGTGATAGGCCCTGGGGCATGTGTCTCTAGGAGTGCCGCTTTGTTTCTCCCCTTTGTCACGTGTAACACATTTACTGTTTTGACTTATGGTGGGAATTTCTTCTGTTCCCCAGTGCTTTGCTTGCGAGGCTCGTTCTCGTCTTCGCTTGGTGTATCCTGCCCCTTATGTTCGGCGTTGAGCTTGCCGGACTGCTTGAAGACCCAACATTCCCTATGGGTATGATTTGCAGGTTTATCGGGGTTGCTGTGGATCTAACATATTTTATCCAGAATCTTGTTTAGGCTGGACAGTTCATCTCTGTTGCCTTTGGAGGGCAGCTTTTGTTGACCTGGCAGAGAGCTTCTAAATCCGGCGTTTACCGCCGTGCTCTTCGGCCTGTCTTCTTTATTCCAGCGCTTGTTTGTGTTGCGTTGTGGTTTCCCATTTCCGTCCCTGACTTCGGATGTACTTGGGTCGCTGGTGCTGCATCGGGCTAACCAGCTATCCTCGCCCGCGCAAAAGCGGGTCATGAGGCTTGTTAATGCTGCCATTGTTCTCGGCTTTTCTTGGCCGAGGTGTCTGGCAAGCCATTCGTCTCGAACGCTGTGCTTAAAAGCTGCTAAGGCTTCGGCGTCCAGGCAGTCGACTATTTGGTTCTTTTTAGTGAGAAACCTGTTCCAAAGCTTTCGGGCTGACTCTCCGGGCTATTGAGTTCTATGACTCAAATCGTCTGCATTCGGTGGTCGGACATAGGTCCCTTGAAAATTTGCCCGAAAAGCGTCTTCGAGCTCTTCCCAGCTTCCAATGGAGTTTTCGGGGAGGCTTTTAAGCCAGTGCCGAGCTGGCCCTTTGAGCTTGAGGGGTAAGTACTTGATGGCGTGGAGATCGTCTCCTCGAGCCATATGGATATGGAGGATGTAGTCCTCAATCCAGACCCCAGGGTCTGTCGTTCCGTCGTACGCCTCTATGTTTACGGGTTTGAATCCCTCTGGAAATTCATGGTCCAGCACCTCATCGGTGAAACATAGGGGGTGTGCGACACCCCTGTATTTGGGTGTACCGTGGTGTTGGGATTTTTTTGTGTTGCATTGCATGCTGGAGCGCGCTTGCGTGGCCCGTAGATGGATCTGGTTGAGCTGTCCTTTTGATGCGAGCCCTCACGTGGATCGCGTACTGGCTTATGTGCGGCGTCGTTTGCCACTCTATGTTGGCCACGAGGTCGTCTATCCGACCGGATGGCCGTTTTGTTTTTTGATTGCGGGGGATCTAAGGCCTCCTCATCGAATTCAGGTAGCAACTTTCGCTTCGGGTAGCTCTTGGTGTGGCGATTACCGCCGTACTTCGCTGCAGTGTTGAGTACTTCACTCCATCTGATTCTAAGTGTGTCTTGTGTAGCCCTGAGCCTTTGCTTCTGCTTTTTCAGACTCCTCACAGTGCAACAAGCCTTTGATGGGTATTCTGTTGCTCCGGGTGCCTGTCCGGTGTGATGTCATCCTGACTGTTATCTTCAACGGAGTCAGGTTGTTCGGTTTGATTCTCCGTGTTGCCGTGGTCGGACGATGGTTCAATGCTGTGTTTGTCATCCGCTGGCTCGCCTTGCTCTATCGCTGGGTTTATATGATTGCTGCTTCTGCCGAGGCGGGATTTGGAGTGGCGCTTACGCTGCCGCTTTGACTGCTTCTCGAGGGAACAACCCTTCGCTGCGTCCTTCCGTTCTTCGTCGTCGTTTTCTTTGGGTGTGTCCACCATGTATACATCATATGATGAAGTGGGCGTCCAATGCCCTGTGGGCAGTGGTTCCTGTTCGTCTCCTGCATCGTCGCCCATACCGTTGATGCCTTAGGAGTCGAAGTCGAGCATGTCGGTCAAATCGTCGACAGTGGCTACTAAGTGGGTGGTGGGTGGGCGGCGAATTTCTTCATCATCCGCATCGCAATTCTGCCGGTCATAGTTCGGCCAGGGCTCTCCTGACAGAGAGAGAGAGACCTTAATGAATTCAGTATGTCGCCGAAAGGCGAGTGTTGAAAGATATCCACGGAGGTGAACTCCATGATCGGCACCCAGTCGGATTCGATGGGCACGGGCGCAGGCGGTTCGGAGTCCGTGGCCGGGGAAGAATCCGACAGTTTGGCGTCACGGCTCTCCTGAAGGGTAAGGTCGATACTCGGCTCGATCGCCGATGAGAGTGCGGCCTCCACGGCGGGGTCTATCCACCTGTCACTGGATGGCGCAATTGGCTCCGATTTGAGGGTCGGAGCGGTCGCCGGTGCGATCTCCCAAACACCGTCCGATGGTGGAGCTAAGTCATGCTCATCGTGACCGTGTGGCGCACTCGTCAAGGGCTCGAATCCGTCGAAGATCAAGTCTTCGTGGATGTCGGCTGTGTAGTTCAAGTTTCCAAATCTGACCTGATAGCCAGGGGCGTAGCTCTCGATATGCTCCAGATGGCCAAGCGAGTTGGCCCATAGTGCGGAGCCGCCGAATACAAAGATCTGTTCGGGGTGAAAAGTCTCACCCTGGACTGCATCGCTATCGATGATCGAAGGAGCCATCAAGCCTAATGATGACGACACAGAGGAACTCTCAATGAAAGCACCAATGTCGGTGTCAAAACCGACGGATCTCGGGTAGGGGGTCCCGAACTGTGCGTCTAAGGCGGATGGTAATAGGAGGCAGGGGACACGATGTTTTACCCAGGTTCGGGCCCTCTTGATGGAGGTAAAACCCTACGTCCTGCTTGATTATTCTTGATAATATGAGTAGTACAAGAGTTGATCTACCACGAGATCAGAGAGGCTAAACCCTAGAAGCTAGCCTATGGTATGATTGTCTGTTGTCCTACGGACTAAAACCCTCTGGTTTCTATAGACACCAGAGGGGGCTAGGGTTACACAGAGTCGGTTACAAGGAAGGAGATCTACATATCCATATTGCCAAGCTTTCCTTCCGCACCAAGGAGAGTCCCATCTGGACACGGGATGAAGTCTTCAATCTTGTATCTTCATAGTCCAACAGTGAGGCCAAAGGATATAATCCGGCTGTCCGGATACCCCCTAATCCAGGACTCCCTCAATCCTCATCTCTTTTACGCGGTCCACTCTCCCGCACCCCGCTGTAATCCCTACTTGAACATGGTGCTTTATGCCACATATTATGATCCAATGATGTGTTGCCATCCTATGATGTTTTGAGTAGATATCCTTTGTCTTTGGGTTGATTGATGATCTAGATTGGTACGAGTTGTATGTTTTATTTTGGTGCTGTCCTATTGTGCCCTCCATGTCGCGCAAGCGTGAGGGATTCCCGCTGTAGGGTGTTGCAATGCATTCATGATTCACTTATAGTGGGTTGCTTGAGTGACAGAAGCATAAACCCGAGTAAGGGGTTGTTGCGTATGGGATAAAGGGGACTTGATGCTTTAATGCTATGGTTGGGTTTTACCTTAATGATCTTTAGTAGTTGCGGATGCTTGCTAGAGTTCCAATCATAAGTGCATATGATCCAAGAAGACAAAGTATGTTAGCTTATGCCTCTCCCTCATATGAAATTGCAATGACGACTACCGGTCTTGTTAAGAATTGCCTAAGACAATTCTGCACACTGATCCACCATTATTCCACACTCGCTATTTATAATATTTAGTAATATATTCTAACTTTATGATAATAGCACCTACTTTTATATTTTATCTCTCCGATACCATGCAAAGTTATCCTCTTCATACCCACAACGTAGTTTTATTTCTCGTTTCTAGTTGGAAGCAAACGTTCGGTGTACGTAGAGTCGTATCAGTGGAAGATAGGGCTTGAGAGAATATTGATCTTAACTTAGCTCATTGTGGGTTCGACACTCCATACTTATCACTTCCACCATTGGGAATTGCTATGATGATTCCCTGCACTTGGGGATTATCAACCGGCAAGTCTCTTTACTCGCTCCGTAATACAAGATCCCGTGACTAAACTCATTAGTCACTTGCTTGCAAGCTTCTTATGATGTTGTATTACCGAGAGGGCCTAGGGATATCTCTCCATCACACAGAGCGACAAATAGCAATCTCGATCCATTTAACCCAACAAAAACACCTTCGGAGATACCTATAGAGCACCTTTATGATCACCCGGTTATGAAGTGATGTTTGATAGCACATAAAGTATTCCTCCTGTATCCGGGAGTGGCATGATATCATGGTCTAAGAAATAGATACTTGACATTACGAAAGCTATAGCAAATAACTAAGTGATATGATCTGGTGCTAAGCTTTTGGTTGGGTCTTTCCATCACATCATTCTCCTAATGATGTGATCTCATTATAAAATGACAACTCATGTCTATGGTTAGGAAACCTTAACCATATTTGATCAACGAGCTAGTCTAGTAGAGGCTCCCTAGGGACATAGTGTTGTTTATGTATTCACACATCTATTTATGTTTCCGGTCAATTCTAGCATGAATAATAAACATTTATCATGAAAGGGAGATATGATAATAACCATTTTATTATTGAATCTAGGGCATATTTCCAACAGGGCAGCGGCCCCAGACATGGCGGCGGCGGACTCCTCCTCCCGCCAGAGATGTGCATCTAGATATGGTTGATCATGGGATCTCATGTCACCCAAAATAATCAGCCAGTCGGTGGCCCTAGTGGTCTTTGCGCGAAGTCATCGTTCTACCTATGATCAGTACTCTCTGATCTGGCCATCGTCGAGTTTCGTACTTCTCCTTTGAAGGAAAACAAGGATTGGCGTACATGGTGCTCTTTGGACACCTTGATTGGATAGGGCCGCTTGTGTGCACCCGCAACATCAGCATAACCAGCTTCACGAGGGTTTCGCGAAGCTCTGTTTTTGTTGACACCTTGGGACATGTCTGCACCAAGATTTCCAAGGGAACAACACATGCGGAGAATGCCATGGCGTGATTAGAGGACCTGCAAGTGGCGAAGGCGGGGTCTTGGATGCGATGAAGACTTTGCTTCACATGTAGTTGTCCAATCTTGGCTTGCGGGATATGTTCCCGTCTAGACCGAGCACGAGTTGCTATGAGCCTGGTGGTATGTGACTTGTAGTAGTAGCCTCCGCAAATGGGGGCGGCAACATTAGAGGACTTCTTTGTTGGTGGTGCTCCTTTGAGTAACGAGTCATGATTTCTGGTGTAAAAACCCAGGGTCTATAGCCTTTATTGGTTGTGCCTAGCAGTGGCCTATTTGAAGACATTGTTTTGGGAACACAGTCTTTCTCCAGGGTGAAAACCTAAGTTCTTTGATTGGGTAACGACAAAACTTGTGCACTGTTTCCTTCCTGGAGGCGTTGCTTTGGGGGAACCTTCTTTCTAGTCCGGGTGTTGTCTACGGTGGTGGTTAGAGTGCTACTACTACGGGTGATTGATCACCATGAGAGGGTCTATTTTCTCTTTTCTTCCTCTTTTTATTTTGTTTTTCAGTTGTGTGCATCCTGGATGTTATTAGGCATCTTGTTAGTGCAAAGACTGGGTATAATTGGTATCTACTTGATATTAATATATTCCCATTTTCAATATATATATATATATATATATATATATATATATATATATATATATATTGGACCCCCATCCAAACCAGTTGTACGAATCCATGCTATCGTCTCCTAGTGGTTACTCAGCCATTACACATGGCTGAGTAAAGATCATGTACGGATTCGCGTAGATGCCCAAAAGATAATGTGCAAAACATTTGTGATATTAGTTTGGTTAAAATAATGACATTCCGACAGTTTAAAATAACCCAATGTAATGCATAACTCCCAAGCAAATTTGTGCCACTGTACTAGACTCGTCCCCAGTTAATCTATTGCTGAAGATATTGGAGATGCTACTAGGTGAAAAACATTAAAGGGCAGATGTATTGTTTTCCACAATAACTTGGCTAGTGGGCATTTGATAGACATATCTTGAATCGTTTCCTCCTGATCACGAAAGTAACATCATTTACTATCCTCCCACCTACGTTTCAACAAGTTGTCTTTTAGTAAAATTCATCCCCTTGTGCACAAACCACATAAAATATTGATTTTTAAAGGCACCTTATTTTCCAAATATGGAGTGACCTTGGGATTGGTCCAATATTAATCAAGTCAATGACATATATAGAGTTAACTGCGAATACGCCTAAAACCAAAAGTTTTCGACGGAATGTATCTGGCACATTAGACAGGTTGACCTCTATCAACCTACGCACTAAATGTTTCCATGTATCCCATCGTTCCCTCACTGGCGCCCGCCTAAACTGAATGTTTAAGGGAACATATCCTAATATTATACTCACAAAGTCATCTTTACATTGTACAATATTATAAAGTGTTGGATACTACAAGGCTAAAGGTGTCTCCCCCAGCTAAGTATCCTCCTAGGATCTAGGAGTATGACCATTACCAACAATAAATTTACTTATGTTAGAGAAAGTGACATTTGACTTCATCAACCCCTTCCAAAGAGGAGAATCATCTAGCTGCGCCATAACTTGTGCAAGAGTTTTGGAATGCAGATATTTGTTATGCAATAATTGTATCCACACCCCATGCTCCTCCACCGAAAGATGATATAGTCATTTACTAAGTAGGCACTTGTTCTTTAATACCCAAACCCTCCTTGTCTTACGATTCGGTAGTTCCTGATATGCTCACACCCGAAAATCTTAAGGGCACGCAGGTGGGGGGGGGACACACATGTGGATCCTTTTGCTACCGTTCATCGACACCGTGATTGGAAGAAATGTTCCGAAAGAAGTTGCTTGAAAATTTGATGCAAATTCTTAACTGACTCAATACGAGATGGTACACATGTTTATTATGTACAAATACTTAAGCAGACTGTTCTTCTACGGCTTTCTACCTGTTTGTATGCTGCATTCCCGTTCTTCTACATACTTCTTTCTTTTTCAACCATGTTGCACTAGTTCGTCATCGTCTTGTTTGTTTTTCACCCCTGTTCACCTCTATCTTCCTTGGGACCAGTCTTGTTTCACTCTCAGGTTCCACCAATTTTTCATCGTCTTCTTTCTCTATTCCCTTTTTTATGTATGATTACTTTCCTTTACTTCACATGAACTCATGACTTCCTTTAGTTTTGTCCCTTTGCAACTTCATGCCATCGTTTTTCTGATGAATAATTTGTACACTCTAGTTGCACATCCTCTTCTTGTTCTGTCAGATTCCCATGGTTCTTCATTCTGAAATTGATCGACTCTTTTTCCCTTGTCCTTACTGCGGTACGCCAGTTTATGTCATCCCACACATAAATCTTCGTCTATTGTGATTTGATTAGTTATATATACACGACAATCTCATTGTTCCACTCACAGTTGTTCTTCTTCCATTTGTTCTTTTCGTTATTGCTAACCTATTAGATCTTGTTTTCTTAAGTTAAGTTTTGTGAAACTTGCCATTTGTTTCTTTTTCTATAAGATTCCCCTTTAACTCTTAATTTCCATGCTGCCAACCTTGCCAGACATAAAGCATCATTACTAGTTTTTGTATTTTGAAGTTGCCTTACGAGAAGGGCCTAGGTGTCATAACTATATAGGAACCATATATGACATGAAAGAAACTACTACTGCATTGTCACAGCGCACCACAACACCGAAAGCATATTTAGGTGAACATGATCAACCAATATACCACATCAATCACCTTTTACATCTTCTTTTCCTAACTTACTTTCTACCAATTTTGCCTTTCGTTCCCTTTCTACCATATTTCCTGTTTACCTCTTTAGATTTCATGTCCAAAACTTGCCTCATAAACATAATCAGGCCATTCAAACTTGCCCTACAAGAATTATATCCCAAGAAACCATAACCCCTAAGTCCTAACACTAACCCTAAACCCTTAACTGCGTTTCTTTAGACCATGTGTGGGATACCAACTATTTCTATGATCACACCGGTAAGCGTGAGGACTAAAGGACAAATTCAATATTTATAATCTATCCAATCAGTACTTTAGAAAAATAATATATATTCAACTCATGACAACTGATTTGTTCTCCTTTCAAACAACTTCGATGCAAGGTTTTGCAAAACAAGAGGGAGAACCTGTTGTCTTTCGAAATGTTGTCATCCGTATAGCGCGTCTATAGTCCTAACATATTACAACTTACATGGTTAAGTAAATTGTGACTATTAAAGGGTAGTCTACAACGTGATGCCATCTTTCGTGTTTGTATGTTCGTGTGTCACACATGCTCCCAAAACCACCTTCGTGCATTAAATGGAAGTGCATCTAATCCCCGAATGGTTTTGGTAATTCATAAGAACATATACATCATTGAACTAATGCCTATTCAAAAGAATATTTCAGGAAAGTTCAATTTAGGTACAACAATGGGATGTGAAAATGGACCCATCAAAATGCTAAAGACAAGTGTTGGTCAATGCCTCAACACTCCATTTTATATTTAAGTGATCCAAGATCACATTAAGTCCATAGGTATGCCAATACTGTAAAAAGTGGATGAGGTTGAGATGATGAGTTCATCGCTCAAAGTGCTTAAAGATCAAACTCCAAAAGCCTCACATGATTCCTCTATATCGCAAACCAAAATTTTAACTCGGACTCACTGAACCAAACCCATCAGAGTCATCGAGTCACACTGATATAGTCATTGTCCTAAACCCTAGACTTTTGGTCTCAGCGAGTTGACCCTTCGGTCTCACCGAAGAGCACTTGCCAACCTTTTGTTGCCTACTGGAATTCATTCAGAATTTCTGAACAGCTTTAGTCGATGATGCCAAAGTGTGGAAAGTGATTAGGTCAAGACAACTCAGAGCCACAGAGCAGTTTCATCCGGAGTCACGGAAATATCCAAAGTTTAAACCTTTTGAATAGATCAGTCTGTCTGAGTGTTTTCAGCCGGTCTCATTGAGGTGTGCTAAAAGGTGAGTAACAATCAAATTTTTGGTGACGCCTATGTATACCCACTCACTCCACCATTATATCTCAAAGCAAAAAGCATTACACATCCATATTTCTAAGAGAGAGAGAGAGGGCTCCTACTTCTTGTGTTGATTTCAAAGGGATTCAACTCCAACTATTGATTCTTTGATTTCTAGTACCTTCATTGCTTTCCACCAAAACTTATCCTACCCAAAATCCAAATTTGTGAGAGAGTGTTTGATTGTTGAGGAGACTATATTTTTAAGCACAAGTGCATGGAGTTCATCATCAATGACACCATGTATTACCTTTTGGAGGGTGGTGCCTCCTAGATTGGCTAGGTGTGCTTGGGAGTATCCAAATATTATGAAGAAACCAAGAAGTTTGTGAGGGCAAGGAGATCGTCTACTTCATGAAGATCTACCTGATTGAGGCCAACCCTATGTGGGCGTAAGCCATGGTTGGATAGTCAAGGTTGCTTCTTCGTGGACCCTTCGTGGGTGTGAGCCCTCGTGGACTTTCCACTGCCTACACTCTAGGCTTGCATGTGTAGGGTGCTATTTGAGTTGCTAGTTATTGCTAAAATGTGCCAAGAACTAAAATTAGGAAAAGAGTCCATTAATTTTTGTCAAGTAGTCTAATCACCCCCTCTCTAGACATACTTCCGATCCTACATTAACTCAGTCCAATAAATTGAAAGCTCCGATACTTCAATTAGATAAAAACATTCCTTACCTTCCCTACAATGTCCAAATCAAATAGAACCTCTTCTTTCCTCAACTGAGGTTATACTAAATTTAGAACGTAACTTGCCATTTATTTTATTTCTACCTTATTCCGGTTTAAATTCTAAGTTCTTTCATCCGAAACTTGTTGCCCCGAAATAAAAATACCATGCTTTATTGTATCATACTTACAGGATACCAACCTCTTGGTCAGTTCTTGTATTCCTCACAACCCACATCCTTCCTTTGAGATACGACTCATTTATTTCTGTGCTCCCTACTAAGCTTGCTTCCCACATATATGAATTTCTTCAGACCTTCTCCCCTCTCCTCTCCTCCGCTCTGGCTCTTGGTTTCTGTTATCATCCTAAAGATTTACTCTCTTCTCACTTGTACTAGTTGGTGTCCTCACCGGTCACTGCATCTTCACCCCTCGAATGGAGTTGAATACAGAGCTATAGATGCAGGCAAATTTGCATCTGTCCTGATTAATCTGATTCTTTTATGCTCTATGTTGTATTCATATTCGTAATCCTTCTAGCTGCATAGTGGTGCATACCTTTTTGGGCCTCATCTTAGGGTTCCTATTAGTAGTGCATACCTTTTAGTAATATGATTAAAGTAGACCCGATGGCCATAGTTTTCACTAGAGCACTGGTACAGCGAGCTGCTATACAAACGGTTTTTAACACCTTTTCGCGACGGAGTTTTAAACCATCGCCTTGCCAGTGTGTGCGATAGAACTACAAGAAAATACACTTCTGTGATGATACGTGTTTGTCACAGTAGGTCGCGTTTTTGTCGTGCATGTACATCGATGACGATTTTATGACAGAATCAAGATAGTCATACCTGTGCTGTCGTAGAAGTGTTCCATGACATTACCAAAATTATCATCATGGAAGTGTCCACTTCCATGACAATAAATCGCGCATCACAGAAGTGCTTTCGTCAAGGGTGACCGACATGTGGCATCCATCGTAACGGAACACCGTTAAGCTATCGGGTCCAGTTTTGGATCCGATAACCCGTTAACAGCCGGGACCAATGGGAAATTTCCACGTGAAAATTCTGATTGGCCGGAGGGAACACCTGTCAGCTTGTCAGTGGGCCAGATGTCGCCCGTCCATTGGAGGAGACATGCCTATGATACGTCGACATGTGGCTGGGCCCAACAGAGGCCCATATAGGTTAAAAAGGCCGGCCCATTCAAAGGCACATAGTACTTACTCAGGTACTAGTGGGCCAGCCCAATAACGACCTTCTTAATAAAGGCCCATTTACGGCCCGAAGCCAGGTCTGACCCGTTAATTGTTAGCCGAATATTTGGGCCCATTTACGGTCCGAAGCCAGATCTGGCCCGTTAATTGTTCGCCGAATATTTGGGCCCAATTATAGCCCAGTGACTTTCGGCCTGTTAGAGGCCCAATGTAGACATGGGCCCATTTCAGCCCAGTGTGACTTTCGGCCTAGGAGTGGCCCGTGCTGCCCATGGGCCATATATGGTCCGACAGGACATCGGACCCACTAACGGCCCGTGATAAAGGTGTCAACAATTAAGCCCAACGTGACTTTGGGCCTGTTAAAGGCCTGTCGCATAATTCGGCCCGTTGATGTCTGTACTAAGCTTTCGGCCCCTTAAAGGCCCATGATATCAGTGGGCCAACTAAGGCCCGAGATATGTTTCGGCCTGGTAACTGCCCGTGATATAACTGGGCCCAAAAAGGCCCGGTCTACATTTCAGCCTGCTGAAGGCCCGTCGACGACTAGTGAAGAAATTGAGACCCAACATGCATTTGGGCCTGCTAAAGGCCCATGGTTTTATCTGGGCCGTAACAGGCCAGTACAATATTCAGCCTGTTAATGGCCCAACTCTACCTGGGCCAAACTAAGCACTGGGTCCACAAAAGCCCCAACTAAAATATAGGCCGGTGTAAGTTGTGGGCCTCATGCAAAGTGTGAAGGCCCCAATCATTTGGGCCCAAGAAAGATGCAGGCCGACCCAATTGTGGCCCGCTAAAACCAGGCCCGTTAGAGGCGAATGTTTCAGCCCGATCGACTACATCTACTTTTTTCAGATAGCGAATGATGGCAGTAACTAGTAGGAATTAAGAACAAACCTACTCTATACAATAAATAAATTACGGCATAGTAACTAAGAATAAACCTACAGTATACAATAAAGGATTTATGGTATATTACATCTACTGGGCATCGAAGTTCGCCACCAGTGATCATAAAGCGCAACGAAGAAGCATATTACAAAAACTGGGCACCATTGCAATGTAACAAAATAATACTGAACCGAGACCACTTCAAAGACAGTTCAAGAAAGGTTAGCCTTGTGTGGAAACTGCAGCGCAAGCTGCTGAGCAAGGCTGTGAGACCGGCCTAGCATGTCGGTCATAGCTTCTAGGTGTAGCTGTTTAGCGATGAGGTTCTCATTGGTGTTCTCTGCAATCTTTCTTAGAGATAGGACTTCAAGTCGAAGCTGAGTTGGAGAATGCCTTTCTGCTAGAACTTAGGACTGAAGAAGTCAAACTGATCCACACAACGAATTCTGTGAGCTTGTATGACTGCTAGTCTCAAGTAACTTGAACACTGCATCAAGACAAGACTTTGGGGTTGTCTCGCTATCTTCAAGATGTTTTGCCTTCTTTGCTGCAATATATGTTGGGTTTGTCTCACAGCCTTCAGCAGACTTGTGCATGCCATCAGGCATATCACCCTGAAACAAAGCAGAGAGATGACAGGTTTTGCATGTGTATAAACAAAGATGATAACTGTGCTGTCAGTTCCATCCAATTTCAAATTATAAAATAAAGAGTAAGTTCAAAATATCAATAGCATAATTTGGCATTGTTCATAATGCAGGAGCTTCACCACACTACTGGATTACCATGTGAACATAGCAAGAATAGATGAAGGGCAAAGAAAATCATTGTATCTATTTTGGTTAATGTGCATGACATGTTGTTCATATCATCAGCCACATCAGTAAGATAAAATAGGAGATGACAAGGTGCAAACGTGGGCTGCTTCACCACACACTGTATTATAGATCCACAAAACAAGCATATATATAGGGAGCATTGAGTAATGTGCATGGTATGAATAAGGAATTTTGTTTTACAAGTAAAACTTAGAACTTACGGTTCTTGCGAACATGCATTTTGGTAGAAACAGCAAACTAAACAACAGTAAACGATAGGGAGTATCAACAAATTAAAAAGCAGTTGAGGATAAAGGCTTTAGAAGGACTGACTTACATTAACAGTTAACACCGGCTTTATAATGCCCTTCTCCATGTCAAGGGAAGGATAACTCAAGAATTTCAGCACATAATCTTTTTCATAAGCATTGCCTGTACTCTACATTTTGTAGAGAGTAATTATAGATATGATAATACTGGAAGGGATAGAGGATAATGAAGATAAGATGCAGATTGATGCTACATAATCAACTACCAATCCCTGGAAGTACAAGTGTTACATGACAAAATGTATTGACGAGAGCAATGGGCTACACTTATGCACTGACATTGTCTATGTATTCTACTTTTTGGTAAGATTAAATATAGATCTGATCTTTTTTAGTAAATGGTGGGCGAGGGAGATAAGATGCAGAATGCTACACAATGAACCAATCCCTCTTCCCATAATACAAGAGTGTTTTGAACAATGGTGTACTATACAAAATGTTCTTATATTATGGGACGGAGGGAGTAGTTGTTAATGTAAGTACAATGATAGATGACGTTCAGTCCTTACAAGGGGACGCTGAGCTAAACCTCTTCAAAAGCATTGGGTTGATTCTAAATTTATGTAAGAGTCCATACAGATCTTATAATGTCCACCACATGGACGATAACGAGGCTAACATGTGGAGTGATGCTACATAATCAAACAACAATGAAAGTAAGTATGGTCATACAGGGCAAGAGGTAGTGACAAGAGCAATGCAGTGTGCAGTATAGTTACGAGATTCTGTGGTCCCTTGAGAATGAATGTTCTTCTGCTAACAGTTTTTGTACAAGTGAGACGTTAAGGCAAATGCAGAAATGTAGTTAAAATTTGGATGTGATATCATAGACAGTACCTTACGCTATAGCCGAGACCAATGTGTAACAAGATTATTCCAGTCACCATCAGATAAATGTAGCACCGGAGACTTTACATAAATTTCATTTAGAGGCTTGCCATCGAAGTGCGCTTGCCTCAGGTAGGAACGATACTTCATCAATGAGTGCTTGAAAAGCGCAACCAACCCTTGCTCTTCTTCACAATCCAGTTTGGTCCTCGCCTATTTAAAAGAATGAAATCTTGCGTCTTCTGTCAGCAGAAACATATGCAGTAATGTCCATGAATAACATTAGTACATTACTTATGCGTAAGTTGCGGAGGAAGATTGGAAATTGTTCTATGTCTGCGGTATAATCTTTCCATGAAGGAAATATGCGCACAAAGTTCCTGACAAAAATATAAGCTTCATCTTCTAAACTGGGAAGAAATGGAACATGGTTCCTATTTGCTGCAACTGGGGCTCTCTCTGTTTCGAAAAGGGATTTGGCAACTGGATTTGGTATACTCTTTGCTGGAATGTGGGTTTTGCATCATAGAGCTGGTGCTATGTCAACTGGCATAATCATACTATTTGCTGCAGCTGGGGTCTGCTGAGTTGGGGCATCAGAAATGACCAGTGTAGTAGGGCTAGAGTCTGCTAGAGTTGGGGTGTTTTGTGGGTCAGGTGATATTGCAACTACACCTAATGGGCTATTTGATTTATCAGGTGCCACTACCTTTTCCAAATACTTTGCTTGTGCTCCTCCACGATCAGCAATCGCCCTCTTCCTTTTGAATGTTTGATACACAAGAACAACATTTGAATGGATAAATACGGTATGATGACAGATGGAATATTTACTGAAAATGGATAGGCAGGGCGTATTCACATACACGATGTGTAAACTAAGCTAATGGCAGTTCAACAAAGTAGAAGCAACGCAAAGCATCAGTTGCAAGATATGTGCGGCCAATATAACCTTGGAAAGTTAGAGCAAGCACCTTGATGGGTGAATAAGATAGGGCATCTTCCTCTGACTCCTCCACAAGGGAGCTACATTGACTTAGGTCTCCCTCTAGCTCAGAATCACTGTTAGGATCATATTCTGAGCATGAATCTGTAGGTGGAGAGCGTTTGCATTGCATTGCATCTAGACTTGATTTTAGTCCCTTAATGCCAAGTTTGACAGCCATGGCATTGTTCTGCTTTATTCTTTTCATGCACGCAAGCTCATAATCATTATGATGCTATTCAGAATCTGAGATTCATGAAAACATAAAATGTAGTCAGATTATCTATGGAATGCATTACAGATTCAACTCGAAGAGTGTCTCCCTATAAACCCCTGCATATGCAAAGTTCACCCCCAACCGTGCTGACCAGACCACAAACAGAAATACAAACCCCTTATGTCTCTATAACAGGCAGACACACATTTCAAAAGTGAAATCGGAACATTAGAATCATATGAATTGTATTTGAACAAATAAACTAAGGAATTATGAGTGGCATAATGTTTAGCTTCAAGGGTGGAGTGTTGGTAGTGCCACACAAAGCAAGTAGGCAGATTGTATTCCATGTAAAAGATTGAAGCCTATGTAAAAGCTGGAAATGACACTTTCTTTCTATATAATGCAGTGTTCATTGCCCACACATGATGGAAGAGATCACATAGAGAAATACTATTCACTCATGTCTACGGTTCCAGTATTTAGAAACAGGGTGGTCCACCCTAAAAGAATATTGACAACAAATATGACAAGGCAAGCATAGATGTAGTGAATCAATCATTTACTTGTGAGCTTACTAGGACAAGTATGCAGAATTGTAACTACAGTAACAGACCGTCAAAAATCCTCCTAGAGTCATGCCGTTCGGGGACGGCAAGTCGCCGGCGAGGCAGGCGGCCGGGGGCGAGTCGAGATCGGAAGCGCGCAGTAGAACAGAGGGGAATCGGGGCCTGGGACGACCCAAAATCCCAGGGTGGGCCGGCCCACCGTGGACACCCTATAGAGATACACACCCGAGCGGCGAACATGCATTTTTGAAACTAATTTAGGAACATTTAGCTGACCAATTAAACGACTGTGTTTTAATAATATCAGATTCGTATTTGAACGACTAAGCTTGTTTAGCTTGATGGGTGGAGTAGTGCTATTATGACACGAAGCACATATTCTGATCTTATAGTGATCATAAAAGGGGGAAACTGTAAGCATATTTTTTTAGCAAAAGAGGGTTTCCCCTCCGATTTCTATTAAAGAAACCACCATGGAACCAACATGATCAATTCAACCGTACTATGACTGTGCCATGGCAGATTTGAAGCTGCAAATCGGAGAAATGATATTTAGCAGCCATTGTTTGCTTCGAACTAAGAAATAAATTCTAAGAGCTAAAAAGAAAGTAGAGTAACCAAGTTAAGATCTATTTTTTGGTTGAGATCAAAAGGTTGAGGAGATATGAAGTACCACCTCTCTTGCGGCGCCGTGAAGGCATCGGGGGTGCGATGGCTGTCGGTGGCGTTGAAGCAGATCTGCGACGGTAGATGGGTGCATTGGGGGATAAGTCCCGTTGCGGCGGAACAGAAGGTCGTGTGAGCGGCCCCGGCCAAGAGGACGACAGCGCCGATGAAGCGAGAGGACGTGATGCAAGGCTCTTGGTCCGTCGCCGTGGATGATAAACGTCCATCTCTAGCAGTGGACGATGCAGTCTTGGTAGGCGCTCCAGCATCGTTGAGGATGGTGGCGATGGATGTGGTGGAGGACGGCGGCGATGGATGGGGTGGAGGACGGGGGCGATGGATGGGGTGGCGGACGGAGGCTGGTGTGGGGATGGTGTTCTAGCGCGGACAGTGTATGAATGGGAAAATGGAGGGAGAGGTACGGGGAACCATGTTTTTGGGACGCGCCTGTCTGAAATATGGGAAAGTTACGAACTTAGCCCCGTTTTAAAATTTGGACGTCTCGTCGGTTGGGGATACGAGGGTAATCCCGCATCTCGCCAATATTTGCCCAGAGCGATTTCGGGCGAGGAGAGGGTGGTTGGTGCCCATGGTTGGCGCCCACGTTGTATGAACGGGGCTGACAAGTAGGGCGGTTGTGTCACGTCTGAGTGAAGTTACAAACCTGCCCCTATTGAAAATATTTGCCTACATCGATTTCAGCTGAGTCGAGTTTATTTTGCTGCCCATCGTGTATGAATGGGGAAATGGAGGGAGAAACAGAGGTCTTTCGGACGAGCTTGAATCAAATGTGTTTTGCCGCCCATGTTTGGCGCCCACTGTTGGGGATATTACTACTAAGTATAAACCGACCATGAGGGGCCGGATTATTCCCGCAATGAGTTAGTCATGTTTAAAGCCCATGAAGACAAGAAGTATGGCGCTTTACGGAGGAGATCTAATATGAAGGCCCAGGGCCCAAAGGCGGATTAGGGCCCGTAGACATAAACCGCCATATGATATGTAACTTATGTTGTAAGACAAGGAAAGGTAGAAACTGAGTCGGGCACGTTTATGAGCTGGCCTCGGGATTCTGTAAACCGCCGGGCGTCAACCTGTGTATATAAAGGGACGACCCGACAGCGGTTTAGGGACAACAAACAATAACTCGAGAGCCAGGCAAAGCGGATTCGCTCCCTGGTCATCGAAACCCTAGCAATTCCATCACAACTGGAGTAGGCTTTTACCTTCGTCGTAAGGGGACGAACCAGTATAATTCCTTGCGTCTCTTGTTCCTCTTTAACCCCTTTAAGCTAACCCATTGCGATGGCTTCACGACTAAGTGCTCTCACTAGGACATCTGCTGTGACAAAACCACGACAGTTGGCGCCCACCATGGGGCTATCGCACGATGGTTTCGAGTTCTTGAAGGGTAGCTTCAAAGGATTCAAGGGATACGCTGTGGGCCGGATGACCAAGAGTTATCGCGGCAAGCTCTACATCGACGACGCAGGCTGGGGCCCCGAGGCCGGCTCGATCAAGTACGGGTACCGGGTCCCCTTTGGTGGAATACACGTCTTCATTGGCAAGATCGGCGAACTAGGCCCTGAGCCGGACATCTGCACCGACATCGTCGAGATGGCTCAGCATGCAAGATTTGCCCGAGTTTAGCCTGCTGAAAGCATTCCTTCATGGGAGTTATCCACGGAGCGGAATCTGAGGATAGATCGGTATTTGGTGGTGAAACCGTCGTTTACTCTGATGACGAGTCTTCAACCGGAGAGACCGAGTCGGTGTATCAGCTACATGATGGCCGGATTAGTGGCGGTTCCGACGGCGACAGTATTCCCGACCACTCTGATCCACCGAGCCGGGTTGCGATTTTCATGGCTGGTACGCAGTCGGTGCAGCATTCTTCTACCGCAGCGGCAATGATTTCCGGTTCAATAGCTGCAACACCCGCTGGGGCAGGAGGCCCCGCGCCAGCGCCGGTTCAGGCTTTGTCTGATTTATTCGACACTTTGGCAACATTGCTGGCAGCTGAGGTTAATCTGACAGATCAGGATCGTCATTACGCAGAAATTGCAAAGGTGAAGGACCAGATAGCTCGAGCTAAGGTAGATCTGGCAGCAGAGAACACCAAGATGGCCGCAGAGCGGGCCGAGTTGGAGGCACAGGCTTATCGGCTTATGCTAGATCAGTGTGCATCAAACAATGTCATGAGAAGAAGGTACCGGTCTCACCTGCCTCCGGTTTACGAGGGAAGGAATCTCTTTAATACACCAGGGACAGGAACCAGTAACCAGCCAGTGGTAAACCGGGTGGACGCACCTGGAACGGGGGCGCTTGTTCAGCCACGTGGGATGGATCCGCCTCGTCAGAACAATGTCCTGTCACAACATGTCTCAACGCCTCCGGGTTAATACTCTAACCCGTTGGATAACATCGTTGCCGCCGCTTCACAATTGACAGCTCTCCCGATCGAAGGCGAGTCTCCAGTAGCAGTTGAAACACGACGGGCTAGAGAGCTCCTTCAGACAGCTTTGACCGAACAGCAAGCTTATTCGTACAGTTGCGAGAGGATTCACTCCACCCCCGCCCAAGTCGGAGCTACAGCAGGCATATTGATGAACCGACTGTGTCAAGCAGTGCGCGAAACCGTAACCCACCGCGAGGGCATAACCCGACAGGTGGCGATGCTAATGCCCAGGATGTGGGGGATCACGGTAGAGCACGTCGAGAAGCTGAGTTAGCAGCGCAATACGCAGCCTGTCAGCTTACTCCGGTTTATCCAACCACTTCGGTGGAACCAGGTGTGGTTTTTATTCTTTGGGGGTGCCATGTCTCACCACGGCCTTACGCAACGTGCGGCTGCCCAAGGATTTCAAGGGTCCTCGTAAGGTGCCCAATTACACTGCCGATTTACCCCCCGAATCATGGGTCGAGAGCTATGAGATGGCGATGGAGATGCTGGATGTGGATGATGCGGCATGTGCGAAGTACTTCACCATGATGCTGGAAGGAACAGCTCGCACCTGGCTGAAAAGTTTACCAGCTAATTCCACTGGATCATGGGCTGAGTTAAAAAGCTGGTTTGTCCAGAATTTCAAAGATACGTGTAAGCAGCCCATGTCAATTGTGGACCTAGCCACCTGTGTTCAAGAGGAAGGGGAGTCTACAACCCATTGGGTAAAGCGAGTCTCAGGTATTCTACATTCATCAGAACGCATCAATGCTGATACGGCAGTCTTAACATTGGAAGGCAATTGCTGGTTTACGCCTTTGAAACTGAAGTTGGGAAGGCTCAAGCGTCATTGCAATGACATGGCAACGCTTATGGCAGCTCTAGTTAAGTATGCCAACTTGGATAGTACCAAGTACCCTGAGTCTGAGGATGAAAAGCCGGGGAAGGGAAGGAAGAACGGCAGTGCCAAGGGGCAGCAACATAACCCGGCGGGTCATGGGAACAACGGTAAGTGCAAGGCGGATAATAGCTTGGACTTTGTGGCTAACACCAACACCCAGGATAATGGTCAGTGCCGTAAGGGTAAACCGCCCCAGCGGGGTGGAGGATCAGGTCCCAATCTTGAGCGCCTGTTAAACCAGCCTTGCCCAAAGCACGGGTCGAAAGAAAGGCCAGCCACACACCTTTGGAAAGATTGTTTTATTATGCGGGAATTTAAAAATTCAAATCTTTTCCAATATGACCATGGACCGCCCGGCGGTTCAGGAGGCGGTTCTCATGGGCCGGGTTATGATGGTGGCAGCTCCGGTTCAGGATTTCAAGGCAACCAAACCGGAGATGGCAATCAAGGCAGTCAGGGTAACCAGGGCGGCTATAATCACCAGGGGAGTCAGCAGCAGCAACAATCGGGTTCTTAGAGTAATCCGAAGCAGTTGAATAGTGGGCAGTACCATGTCTTCACCACTAGTTTGTGTAAGCGCGATTAGAAGCTTCATAAAAGGGCAGTAAACTCTGTTGAACCGGCAGTGCCTCGTTATCTGTGCTGGTCTAAACAACCCATTTTGTGGAGTCGAGAGGATCATCCACCCCGGGTTGATAATCTGGATCACCTGGCATTAGTGGTGGCACCTTAGGTTGGGGGGGGGGTACAAGTTCACCAAGGTACTCATGGATGGAGGGAGCAGTATCAATATCCTTTATTATGAAACCTTCCGTCGCATGGGGTTGACAGATAAAAATCTTAAACCGTCGAACACCGTTTTGCATGGTGTGGTGCCTGGTAAATCGGCGTACCCAGTTGGTAAGATAGCTCTAGAGGTTGCTTTTGGAGATGATTATGATTCAAGGTCAGAAACATTGACTTTTGAAGTGGTGAAAATCAAGAGCACATATCATGCCCTGTTTGGACGGCCGGCTTATGCTAAGTTCATGGAAAGGCCCTGTTATGTTTATCTGCAGCTTAAGATGCCGGGTCATAAGGGGACCATCACAGTGCATGGGAGCCGAAAGATTGCTTTGGAATATGAAGAAGGTGATGCGGCCTATGCCGAGTCGGTCTGTGCAACAGAGGAGTTGAAGTTCTACAAAGACAATGTTGATCCGACAGATATGACTTCTCTGAAAAAGCCAACTACAGAGCATGATTTGGCTTTGAAGTTTAAATCAGCTGAGGAGACTAAGCTGGTTGACTTTATTCCTGGCGATTCATCCAAGCAGTTCAGCATCAGCGCTAACCTGGATCCGAAATAGGAAAGCGCGCTCATTGAGTTCATCCATGAGAACCGGGACATCTTTGCATGGAAACCTTCTGATATGCCAGGTGTACCGAGGGAACTCGCTGAGAACACTCTTAATATAGATCCTAAGTTTAAACCGGTCAGGCAGTTTCTCCGCTGCTTCAATGAAGAAAGGCGCAAGGCTATTGGTGAGGAGGTAGCCCGGCTTTTGGCAGCAGGGTTTATTGTGAAGGTCTTTCACCCTGAGTGGCTAGCTAATCCAGTGCTGGTACCTAAGAAGAATGACACTTGGCGTATGTGTGTGGACTACACAGATCTGAACAAGGCTTGTCCAGCTGATCCCTTTGCTCTCCCTTATATTGATTAGATCATTGGTGCTACGGCGGGTTGTGACCGTTTGAGTTTTCTGGACGCTTATTCTAGTTATCATCAGATCAAAATGGCAGTTAAGGATCAGGAGAAGACAACTTTCACAACTCCCTTCGGAGCCTTCTGCTATGTGTCTATACCTTTTGGGCTCAAGAGTGCCCGGGCGACTTATCAGCGCTGTATGCAGAATTGTCTTCATAATCAGATTGGGCGCAATGTTCATGCTTATGTGGATGATATTGTAGTAAAGTCCAGAAAGGAGGGGACGTTAATAGATGACTTGAAGGAAATCTTTAATAATCTCTGGGTCTATAAGATGATGCTTAATCCGTCCAAGTTTGTCTTTGGTGTTCTGCCAGGCAAGCTCTTGGGTTTTTTGGTGTCTAACAGGGGCATTGAAGCTAATCCGGAGAAGATCAAAGCTATTACTTTGTTAGCCAAGCCAAAGTGTGTCAATGATGTTCAACAGTTGGCAGGCCGAATTACAACCTTAAGCCGGTTTATCAGTCGCCTTGGGGAGAAGGCCATCCCTTTATATCAGATGTTGAAAAAGACAGATGACTTCATCTGGAGGGATGCTGCCAATGAAGCATTTGAGGATCTAAAGTGGCAGCTAGCCGAGCCGCCTATCCTTGTTGCTCCGGTTGATAAAGAGCCCTTGTTGTTATATGTGGCTGCTAATGCCCGGGCTGTTAGTGTGGCTTTTGTAGTGGAGCGCAAGGAGGCTGGAAAGGAATATCCGGTTCAACGGCCGGTTATTATGTCAGCGAGGTACTTATTGAGTCCAAGCAGAGGTACCCACATTGGCAGAAGCTAGTATATGGAGTTTTTATGGCAAGCCGGAAGCTCAAGCAGTATTTTCAGGGTCATCCTATCACTGTGGTCAGTTCTGCCCCCTTGGGGGATATCATCCAAAACAGGGAAGCAACCGACCGGGTTGCCAAATGGGCCATTGAGCTTGGACCTCACGGGTTAAAATATATGCCTCGCACAGCAATCAAGTCCCAAGCACTTGTGGATTTGATCAATGACTGGACAAAGTTGCAGGCACCGGAGGAAAAGCCAGATAACACTTATTCGACTATTCATTTTGATGGGTCCAGACAATTGGAGGGCCCGGGGGTTGGAGTTGTATTAACTTCCCCACGAGGTGATAAGTTTTGTTATGTTCTCCATTTAATGTTCCCTTGCACTAACAATGCAGCTGAATATGAGACCTTGCTCCATGGTCTTTGGATGGCTAAGGAGATGAATTTAAGCCGGGTTAAGTGCTTTGGTGACTCGGACCTGGTAGCTCAACAAGTGTCTGGCACTTGGGATTCCAAGGATCCACTCATGGCAGCATATTGTCGACAAGTAGATATTGTTGCAGGTCATTTCAAGGGCTATCAAGTCGACCATGTGGACCGGCGAAAGAATGAAGCGGCGGACACTTTAAGCCGTTTGGGTTCCCAACGTAAACCGGTTCCACCCAATGTTTTTCTGGATGTTTTGCATAACCCGTCGGTCAGGTTACCTACGGAGGAGGATTTGGCTGGCTCAGTTAGTGGCAGCTCTTCATGTTATCCTGGATTGGATGGTCCCATACTTGGCGTATATGAACCAGGGCGAGTTACCAGAGGATGAAACTTTGGCCAGACAGATAATCCGGCGATCCAAGTCAATGACCATTATCAATGGGGAGCTGCATCATGGCAGTGTAACAGGGGCGTTTTAGTGTTGTGTGTCTCCTCAAGAAGGCTGTGAGATTTTGCGTGAGATCCATGAAGGAGATTGTGGTCACCACGCCGGTTCAAAATCCTTGGTAGCTAAGGCTTTTCGTCACGAATTCTATTGGTTGACGGCTCATGCTGATGTTGAGGATTTGGTAAAGAGGTGTGATGGTTGTCAGAAGTTTGCACGCCACGCTCATGTTCCGGCTCAAGAATTAAGGATGATTCCAATCACTTGGCCGTTCGCTACTTGGGGGCTGGATATGGTTGGGCCCTTTAAGAGGTCCAAGGACAAGAAGACCCATCTTCTGGTGGTGGTTGATAAGTTCACCAAGTGGGTGGAGGCAGAACCAGTCAGTAAGTGTGATGCAGCTACGGCGGTTCAATTCATCAAAAAGGTGATCTTCCATTTTGGTTTTCCACACAGCATCATAACCGATAATGGTACTAATCTGTCCAAGGGTGCTATGGAAGAATTTTGTCAACGTGAGCACATCCGGCTTGATGTGTCATCAGTGGCTCACCCCCAATCTAATGGTCAAGCAGAGAGAGCCAATCAAGAGATTTTGAGAGGCATCAAGCCCCGGCTTATGGTTCCTTTAAAGTGGACGCCAGGTTGTTGGATGGAGGAGTTACCTTCTGTGTTATGGAGTATCAATACCACACCGAACAGATCTACGGGTTACACACCTTTCTTCATGGTTTACGGAGCAGAGGCGGTTCTCCCTAGTGACATCCATCATGACTCGCCCCGTGTGGCGGCTTATGTTGAAGCTGATAATGAGAAAGCACGTCAGGATTCACTTGACCTGTTAGATGAGGAGCGTGATATTGCAGTGGCTCATTCGGTGATTTACCAGCAAGACCTGCGTCGTTATCATAGCCGCCGGGTTAAAACCAGAACTTTTCAAGAAGGTGATCTGGTACTCCGGCTCATCTAGGATCAGACTGATATGCACAAGTTGTCCCCACCTTGGGAAGGACCCTTTGTGGTCAGCAAGAATCTGCATAACGGATCATACTACCTTATAGATGTTCGAGAGCACAAAGACTCACGTAAATCAGAGGAGGAGACTGAACGGCCGTGGAATATAGCTCTTCTTCGGCCTTGCTATACTTGAGCCACAGGCTCTTCTTGTGTACATAGTTATGACAATGTATATATTTATGATCAATACAATAAACCGGAGCCTCAGCTAAAGCAGGGTCTCTGTTGTTTTTCTTACATCATGTGTGGCTACAGGGGGGCTTCTATTTATAAAGCTGAGTTCTACTTACCCATTGGTCCGGCTTATAAAGCCATATATATATAAAGTCACTTGGGGGCTTGGTCGTATTCGAACCATAGCTACACCTCTTGATCGGCATAAGGCCACCAGGGAAATCACTTGGGGGCTTGGTTGTATTTGAACCATAGCTACACCTCTTGATCGGCTTAAGGCCAAAAGGAAATCACGTGGGGCCAAAGAGAGTGCTGCAAAAGCACAACTCAAACATAGGCTCCCATTGAGCACAGCTCAAAATATTGCTCGGGGGCTCTTTGCTTCTCAAAGAACAAAGAGTCTACACACTTGTAATAGGCTATCAAGCCAGGCTTGGAAGCCAGGTGTATTCACCTAAAACCCTGGGTTATCCTGCCTTTTTAAGTAAGCCACTCCGTCCAGGTAATCTTGGTATGACCCGCCAAACGTTTGACAAGTCAATCTCATAGACCCTGAACTTGTCAAAGTTAAAACAACGATTGGTTAATGTGAGGTCCATCTTAAAAGGCTTCGGAAAATGGTTTAACTCAATGGCCTGGCAGCCCATGAAAAGCCTCGATTTTGGGCCTGGCAGCCCATGAAAAGCCCTGCATGTTCTTTTTGTATTTTTATTTGCCAAGTTTTTTCTCCTTTGGTGAGATTTTTAATATGATAAACCAGCGTGTATTGACCCGGGTTGGCTTTCAACGATAAGTTGTCAGTACATGATCAATTATAATCCGGCGTTTATTGACCTGGTCTGGTTTCGACTACAAGTCACCAACATTATATGTAAACCGGTGTTTATTATAACCTGGTACGGTTTTATCATAAACCGGCAAAACATGGAAGGAGTTATCAATACTCAAGATTGGGGTTATCACCCTTAATATACGAAAAGTTGGTCAACCAACAGTGTGATTCAATATCACAGGTATCATTTCTCTCATCTTTGATTATTTTCAAAGTACAGCCTTGGTTATAAACCCCGGCTATATATTTGGGCATCATGACCCGTCCTGCGGTAAACCGCCAGGACACTTTCAACTTCTTGTATGCAGGAACAGTTTAAATAACACCGCTACGGATTATATGAACATAATATATCCTAAAGCATGATGGATTAACAGTATCAAACAACATAAATATGTGCGATGGCATAGCAGAGCAAGTATTTTGAACTAGCCTATTACAAGGTGCTTTTATGCCCAAAAAGAATAATTGTTTTTCAGCAAGTGTGGCAGTACGCAGAAGGCTAAACCGGCCTCCGGATCATGACTCGTCACCAGGCTGACTTGAAGGCTGTGGATCGTCTTGCGCTGGTGCATCCTCCTCCTCTCTACCCAGTGGCTGGAAGTCAATGGTTGCCCAATCGATTCCAGTTAAGGCTTGGAACATATCTTCATCGCTTATAAGGTTGGAGGGGTCAACATCAGGGGCATAGGTGTGCTTACCGATTGGTGGAATAAGAGCTTCTACATCATGTGTTGGCGTAAGAAGTCTTTTATGATCAAAATCATAAACCGGCTAGTGAGAGAGATCTGTTTCTTCAGCCAATTTTCTCGCTAAGGGGCGCATTTCCTTTGTCAACCTTCGAAGATCATCATTTTTAAACTCTGAACCGTCCTCCTTTATGCCAGGATAGCCGCTGCGTATGTCCGACGAGTCAAGATCTGGTATCCATGCCTTAGCCCGGTTAGCGCAGTCAGCGCACCTGACCTTGCAGCTGATTTTTTAACTCGTCCAACCGGGCAGGCATCATTGATAGCTTCTCAAGGGTTTCCTTTATCAAAGTTGGAGGCAGTTTGTTATGAGCAGCAGTGCAAATTGCCCAGTTGGGCTCCGAAATATAACTGCTCTATAAGAGTATAGGCAGCCTTCAGCTTCATCCGCATGTCAGAGCCCAGATGGGCAATGCGAGTTCCTGTGTCATTGCGAGCATCAGTAAACCAGTAATTGATGAGATAATGTATGTTGAAAACTTCAGGTGAGGATACCTACCAAACACAGCAGCGGTCATGGCATTTATCTGCCGCTTTAAACTGGTTAGTTCTTCGGCCACCGGTTTAAGGGCTGCTTCTGCATCCTCAGCTCTCTTTTGCAATGCGGTCTTATCTATGCCCCAATCCGCCCGCTCCTTCTTAAACGTTTCTTTCAGCTTCTCCATGGCTTCTAAGGCGCTGGTCAGTTCCTCTTTGGCTTTGGAGGTTTCTGCTTGCTAGGATTTAATATTTTCTTGGAGATAAGTGGTTTGGGCCTCCTTTTTTCTCAGCTCAGCCTATATGAGACAGACATGTCATGAGTTGGCAGTACATATTTGAAGTACCAAGCACATAACAAGTTATACACTCGGCACTTGGGAGCTAATGCCTGTTTGCTTGATTATCAGAAATTTTTTACAAGTCCCAAAGCGCAATACAAGTATTATTCTTGGCACTTGGGGGGCTAATGTACATTTGCTCAAAGTAACATTGGTCAAAGTCCCAGTTTAGCTTGGAAAGATAAACCGGCCCTTGGGGACTACACAGGCGAAAGTTAAAAGATTACAATTCTAAAGTACCGGTTCATCTTAAAAAGATCAATCGGCCCTTGGGGACTAAGCATGCAAAGTTGAGATACTACAAAGTCCCAGTTTAGATTGACATCATAAATCGGCCCTTGGTGGCTACTGCAGTTGGTACTTGAAATTTGACATAAGAGAGAAACAGTTATGTATTTACCTCATATCACTCCTTCATCAGATTCACTAAACCGGCTTTGTAGTCGCGGCTTGTG
This sequence comes from Triticum urartu, assembly GCF_003073215.2. NCBI lineage: Eukaryota > Viridiplantae > Streptophyta > Magnoliopsida > Poales > Poaceae > Triticum > Triticum urartu. The sequence continues at coordinate 393,261,463 of NC_053025.1, forward strand.
TACAGACGGTTTAAAAAACCAGAATGAAGTTCTTGGGCGTTGAGGTGGGCGTAGCTTGACAAGTCCGCGTTCCACTTGCCTTTGCCCATAGCAGAAAGCTCTTCCTTGGCACTATGTTTTGATAGAGCAACAGGATTGCCAAGAGTGGCATGGCCAAAGCCGGTAATCGTAATGTCATCTTCCTTGTCATCAGCAGCCTGCACTGGAGTTGACGATTTATCAGTAGCCTTAGCCGGACTTGACGGTTTATCATCAATGCGGACCGGGCTTGTCGGTTTATCAGCATGGCATGTTGCATCAGCTTCTACTTGTTCAACAACAAAGTCATGATCTTGAGGTGGCGGATCATCAAGCATGGCGTCAGCATTTGTTCCTTCCGGTTATGGAGTTCTCTCCGGTTCAATGACCACATTGTCATCAGACGGTTTATTTACCCGAGCTTTCTTGCTGGATCTGGCCTTGGCTCTGAAACGAAAAGTTATAAAGGTTAGTATAAAACGCAAGTATAAAGCGTCAAAAGATTAAGTTTAAAGTGTTTACCCAGGAACAGTCTTAAGTGGAGGGAGTTGTGTGGCCGTTGATACGCCACATGATGAATGAGGCATTCCCTGATAATTTGAATCGGACGGATTAAGAGGTTGTCAGAAATAACATGCCTTGGAATAAGAAGGATCGGAAGTGTGTGAGACCTCAAATTGACGTTTCCGAATCGGAGTGTTCGGTAAACCAGCTAAAGTGACTACTTGGCTTCTATGCCGGGTTGTGCGGCGAGCTTCGTGTTGCTGCTTCTTCAAAAGAAAGTGTGGGTCCAAGTGAGCCAGGGGGTGAGAAAATCTTACTTTCCGGATTGCTTGACGGATTTTTTGCGTTGGCAGAGGGTCTGAACCGGAGGAAAGGATAATTACCTCTGTGTCATTAGCTTGGCTGCCTTCAGTGTCATCCTGATAATAATCATTGTCAATGAGGTGTATGAAAAATGAACCAAGAGAGTCAAGTTCTACCTCTGAGTCCGGATTATCAAGGTCCTCATCGAGGTTCAACCCGGTGGATCCAGTTGCCTTCTTCTTGGCAGGTTTCTTAACAACCTTCGTCTTGGGTCGAGGGGTCTTGGCCGGTTTATCTTGAGGTTTCTTCTTCCAAAATGAATCGCCACCCTGTTAAAAGATTGACAGAGGTTATAAAAAAAGGGTACACAGTTAAGAATATCAAGTACAAGCAGGACCGAGGCCATTCTTACAGCTGGCGGTTTATTCGAAGTATAGAAGGGACTTAACCCGGTCTTGCTGCAGACAGCCTCCGATTCATTCAGTATTTTCTTAACAGACTCAGTAACTTCAGCCTCTGTTAGCTGAATATCAATATGTCGTTGAGGATCTTTTGAGTCCCCTGTGTACTCAGACATTAAACCGGGGCGATGGCTTAACGGTAAAATACTCCAAGATATCCAGCAACGAACAAAGTCAACTCCTGTCAAACCATTAGCCATAAAAGCTCTGAGCTTGGCGAGTTGTGGCGCATATGTGGCCCGTTCCTTGGCAGTCAGCCGTTGCAGAAATGGATGTGTGTTGGTAAGCCGGTTAGCACGATAACCCGGCAGAGGGTTCTCATCATCAGGGGAATTATCCTTACAATAGAACCAAGTCCAGTTCCAATCCTTAGGATGACTATGAAGTTTGGTGTGAGGGAAGCTGACGTCCTTCCTTTTCTGAATGGAAACGTCGCCAAGTTCAGTGTTGGGCCCGTCTACAAATTTAGCACGACGGCTCAAGTAGAAAAAAATCCCTGAACAATTCAACGGTCGGCTCTTCTTGCAGATAGGTCTCACAAAACACTTGAAAGTTCCAGATATTGGACACAGAGTTAGGTCCAATATCTTGAGGGTGGATCTGGAAGCTGGCAAGCACATCACGAAAAAACTTGGATCCGGGCGGTTTAAAACCATGACTCATATGATCAACAAATACCACTACCTCGCCATCCTTGGGGGTATGAGGATTTTCTGGACCGGGAACTCGCCAGTGAACTCGTTTGGGTAAAGCGCCAGTTCTGACGCATCCATCTAGTTGCTCTTCAGTAACCCGTGAAGAGGCCCAGTTACAAGCAAAAAATTGTTTTGCCATTTCAAGTGGAGAGCTGGAAAAATATTAATGCTGGTTTAAGGTTTATGACAGACAAGCATAAAGCGACATAAGATCAGAAGGAGAAGACAGAGGCAGATGCACATTGTTAAACCGGAGCCCCACATTGGAGGGGTTACGAAGGTAAACGAATCGGCGGTTTAAGATGGGACTAATGGTACCTGCCGGATTATCATTTTCTAAAAAAGTTAAACCACCTACATTGGTATGGAAGGTACGGATCTAAAATATCTATGTAAGGGATAAACAAGTTTAACAGATCGATATGGTAATTTCAGATCTGCAGCGTATCAGTAAATCAAAACATATTCAGACTCAAAATACAGGTGTTTAAGTGGTTCGTCAGGTCCAGGTGAGTTTTTTCTATACGGAGAATATATTCTAAGGATGAAAAAGGATCTGTGATAGAGCTGTCGCCTCGATTGTCGGAGGCTCGTTAATGTAGATGAGACATACAATTTTTAATAACAGGTGACATCATGGCGGTTTATTACAATCTTGAAGGATGACGTCACTGCGGTTTACAAGATTTGTGCGAAGGTGCTGAAGGAGGAATTTTCTAAGTGTTGAAGATTGACATGAACAGGTTCAAATCAATCTGGGGCCTAATGTTGGGGATATTACTAGTAAGTATAACCGGCCATGAGGGGCTGGATTATGCCCACAATGAGTTAGTCATGGTTAAGTCCCATGAAGACAAGAAGTATGGTGCTTTACGGAGGAGATCTAATATGAAGGCCCAGGGCCCAAAGGAGGATTAGGGCCCGTAGACATAACCCGCCATATGATATGTAAATTATGTTGTAAGACAAGGAAAGGTAGAAACCGAGCTGGGCACATTTATGAGCCGGCCTCGGGATTCTGTAAACCGTCGGGCGTCAACCTGTGTATATAAAGGGACGACCCGACGGCGGTTTAGGGACAACAAACAATAACTCGAGAGCCAGGGAAAGCGGATTCGCTCCCTGGTCATCAAAACCCTAGGAATTCCATCAGAACTGGAGTAGGCTTTTACCTTCATCATAAGTGGCCGAACCAGTATAATTCCTTGCGTCCCTTGTTCCGCTTTAACCCCTTTAAGCTAACCCGTCTAGATGGCTTCATGACTAAGTCCTCTCACTAGGACATCTGCCGTGACAAAACCACAACACCCACCATGTCGGAATGGGCTCAGAGGCGGTCGTGTCACATCTAATTGAAGTTACTAACCTACCCCTATTTAGAGCAGTCGAAATCGGGCCGATGGATTGTCCATGTAATGGGTAGTTAGTAATTTCCATCTCCCAAACACTTGGCTTCGGGCAGCTGACGGGGGAGTGGACATTTTGCCGCTTCTTTCGAATTTTGGGACAATAAGCATCCACGTTTACCCTGGCAACTAAATTCGAATCCATTTTGTATTCCTATACGAATCTTTATAAATCATTCTATGTGTTTTTATATATCTTCAAAAGGACAACAAAGATGTATTCCACTGTCATATATGAATATGGTTACAAATGCCGATACTCAAATTCAGAAGCTAGAATCCAATTTAAGGTGAATTCGAATATTTGGAACACTTCATGTCCAACTCAAATGTCACACGCAGCATAATGTGTACTCCCATTTAGATATGTACACAAGCGATGTATCAAGATTCAAATACCGAGTCAATCAACCAAGAATGTACAGACCTAATAGACATATAAACACTTATAGAGTATATGGATCAATAATATCAACTAACATACATAAGCCAGGCCGCTGTACTTTTTTTGCCACAACAACCTCCTTTTTTAGCCAAGCTACTACAGCATCTTGTCCCTTTCCGATGCGTGCCACTTATGGTCCATCTATACTACTATTATTGTTGAATGCATATTCAGCCCGATTGGCATATTTGTAGGTCTGGCACAACAATCAAAATGAAATGTCTCTGACTGTTATCAATTAATAAAGACTTGTGCTCAAATAAAATTACAAACCAAAAAACAAAAAACAATTATTACATGATCTCTAAAACAAATGGTTTGATTGATTACATGAACAAACAACACAGAGGTTATTCAACGATGGAAAGAACATTTCAACTATGATTTACCAAGTGGGAATTTAATTTCCTTTTTTCCTTCAGGACCTTAACAATGTGGTCAGTCTTAGCTTGCTTCGTTTTGAAATCCACCAAATATTTAATGGTTGTCTTGAGTACTGCTTGTGATTGTGTTGTTTGCTTCCTCAACATGTCATCTTCATCTCTAAGTGCAGAAGCAGAATCTCTTTCTGCCACTAGTTTAGCCTCTAGAGCATCAGCACTTGGTAATTCGTAATGCACGATTGGGCCGGTGCCACTGCTGTGGGATGATACAACGTCCATGGGGACCTCGGTCTTTGATCTTGGGCTAACCTGTTTTGCCATTAAAGTTCTGATTGGATTCCGAAAAGTTGAAGTTAGCAAAACATCTCAACTAGGAGTTATAACAGCAGACCAGTTAGACAAACAAGGAATTGAAGAGTTTCAATTGGATGCTGAAAAGTAGTTATTAACATCATTGTAACCCGTTGTTGCAGCAACAAAGCAGTTAAACAAACGAGTAGCTATTTAAGTTCAGGCAAACAGGTAATTCTTAACGGTAAGTATCAAACACATAGATAGGCGCAGTCTATAATAGGATTAACAGGTTGTGGCATTATGTAATCAGTAGAAAACTAAATTAAGCCAAGCAACGTAATTGAACAGTTTTGCAATAAGTGGCTAACTAAAATTCTGAGAAGCAGGTAACTGAACTTAGCTAGTTCTTTGTACAGGCACACCGCAACTTCTTTTTCGCTTACAAGGTTGTACGAAGGAGTCCATGGCATCAATTGCTTGGATACGCAGTCCCAATACTTCTTTCTTCCCACACTACATTGGTAAGTCGAATGGTTAATCTGGTAAGATGGTGCGTCCTTGATATGTTATATGAGGACGTGTAGTCAGACTAGTTAAGGCACACACATCACACTGGCTTTTACTATATATTTCATGTGATTACTTTTGGCATATCGAGATCTAAGCAATCTACAATAGGATGAAAAGACTGGCATCCTTCACATTATTGGTGAACTCAGTTCATAGAAACAAGCAATTCAATCATTCTGTGGGTAAATCAAAAATGCCACTGGAATATTTTTCACTACCCCAATCATACACGCAAAAAGGGGCGCCACCACCATAAGGGCTGGTATGGGCGGCCGCCTCGGGTGGCTGGAAAGTGTGCACCTAGTTTGAGTCGTCCAGGTTGGCCCAGGCTAGTTTTGTTCGTCCCAACGCACGAGCAGGCAATGTAAAAAATGAAGAAAAATGTTTCAATTTGGATGGGCCAATAACATAAGTGCAAGGCAGGCCCTATAGCAGGCTCGCGGCCCAAACGAGCGCCTCCCATATCGATCGACAGCAGGAAAAATACCAATTCATTCGCTCCAGCCTCTAGTCTGGTTCGCTCCTAACCTAGCCGCCGCTGGACAGACCGACACAGCACTTCCTCGCGCCCTCGTTGGAGGGCGGTCGCCGAGCTTCAAGCGAATGGAAGGACAATAAGATGAAGATCCAACCCTGGCTGTAGCCTGCGTGGGAGGAAGCGGCGACAACACGGGCATGGCATCGAGCTTGCACAAACGGACAGTCACAGCTTGCAAGAGTAGCATGCGCAACGAGAAGGTACATCACATCCCTAATTATATCTAATTCAACTCTTCAATTTCTGGCCAATAGTTAAACCTGACGGTGTTGTAAAACTGTTTGTATGTAGGGAATCTATGAGAAAATGAAACCAATTTCTACTTGTTTTATAACTCCCCCAATCAATACTGAACTAAATGAATCTGATGTATCTAATCAAGTTTCCGGTGCAAACAATCAAACTCATGTTGTTCTTGAGCCTGAAGTGTCTAATGAACAGACTTCTAATGAAGGATTTGATGCAAACTTTTACATGCTCCTGGTGATGAACATATAGTGTCTAATGAGGGATCTAATGCAAGCATTTTGCAAGCTCCCATTGAAGGATTTTGTTTCTAATGATGATCTGCTATGTTGAGAGAGACATAGAGATTTGCAGGCATTGATGACAAGCAAATTATAGTGCATTTTCATGGCTTGAGGAAACGTCGAGGCCATCTACCAGAAAGTCCCCGCATCATGACAACGTGGCATAAATACTTTTCTAATCTGTTGTTTGAAACTATTGGCATACTTGTGCATGATAGATATATTGATATGCAGTTTGTGCACTGGTTATAGGTGCAATTACACTTTGATATTTTCAGCCAGAGAATGAATAATTCAAGCAGGTACAGACCATGTTTGTATTCCTTGTACACCATGTTGCATTTTGTGTTTTTTGGTGCTTGCATCATTTAGTGTTTATAATCTGAACTACTTTGGATCATTAGCTGGTTTTCAAAGTGCATGTAGCTTCACATTTCTCAAGTTATGTTGATTTCCGGAGTGCAAGTGCCTTTGTATTTTTTAAGTTCAATGTTTGCCCCTGGTAACTTGAATTCTTGGATCCGCCACTGCACGCAAATCATACATGAATGCTAGTATGAATTAAATGAAATGCAGGGACTTACGCTAGCTCGTTGTACAGGCTCACTGCAGCTCTGCTTGCGCTTGGGATGTTCCATGTACAAGTCCATGTTACCACTTGCTTGGATGTGCAGGCCTTGTACTCCTTGCATCCCCCTCTGCATTTTTGACATGGCGAATGGTTGATCAAATAAGAGGAATCGACCTTGCTATTGTACCGAAGGACATATACTTACAAGGTTATACGGGTGTGCAAGATGTGTACCAGATCCCGTAGCGCCGTCATGCTTCGCTAAAAAATGGATTTGCTTGTTTCAGATGATATCTCCAGAAGAAATAAGAGTTAAAGTCAGAGTTGCATAGGCGTGTAAGCTAAGAGAGCGTTGAAAGGATATCCAAACATCGTCGGAACAGTGCACAAGGGAGTGATGTGTGGACACCTAGTTTGTGCCGACGTTTGGGCATGCTCGCCTAGCTAGAGTGCGGGTCACTTTAGAGCCGTTAAGGGTGATACGCTGGCGTTGGCTGGCCGCGCACGGATGCAGATCTTGAGTGGCGGCGGAGCGCTACTATGCGGTGGACGAGACTGTTGGTGAAGCCCAGCGGCCTCAGGGGGCGGAGGTGCAACGATGTGCTCGGTGAAGTAGCCCCGGTGAGCTGGGAGACAGCATCGGTGAAGCACACCTGATGCGGTGGAAGTCGGTGTCTATGAGCCACGTCGGTTGCGGCGACCGACGTTGTCGGTGGACCACCCGGTACGGTGGACGACGGAGTAGAAGAGGTAGCTCCGGTGCGGTGGTGAAGTGCGGCCGTTGTCTTCGTCGTCGTCATCCGGCACAGAGGTGGGGAAAGAGACGAGACGAGGGGCGATTCGAACTTTGCTTGGGTTGGGGGTGAATTAGGGTTTTGAGCAATCTGGGCGCGGAAGGGGACAATGGAGAAGGGAGGATTTGCAGGGCTGGAATTAGGGCCGCCAGATATTTCAATCCAAAATGTGGAAGCATGAACTTATTTTGTCGTCGTCCTTTTGGGGGGGAGGGGGGTGGGTGGGACGCAGCTTCGGTGCCTTAAAGGCACCTGCCTTTAGGTCACTGACATGTGGGCCAGCCACCTGTTGGGCCCACATGTCATAGACACAAAGGTAGGTGCCTTAAGGCACCGAAGCATCGTCCGTGTGGGTGGGTGCTAAGCCACCGTACGACACACGCGGCCACCACGACACGACCCTGGTGTGCCTGGTGCGCTTACATTTGAGAGGAGATTTGAGAATGCAAATGAATCTTCTTTCATTTGCAAATGAATCTGTATGTATTACCATGCTCGTGTTTTCCTTGCAAATAATTAGTCATTCGAAATGAGATACTATAAATTAATTAATGAGGAGTTATTCAAAAAAAGAAATGGTATCCAAGGTATCCACGCTAACGTGGATTAGAGCGTGTGTCACATAATTAGTTATTTGAATTAGATTGTGTGTCACATAGCGATCTCCAATTCTAACGTGGATTTCGCATTTCACTGTATCCACGCTACCTTTTTTATACAAATTCATATGTATATGATGAACACCATGGTAGTGAGAAAACTTTTGGATGGATTCAAACATATGACCTACAAAATAGCACCACAAATCGAGTCAATGTCAACTTCTCGAAACCTAGTATGGTACGAATTCGAAATAATTACCCATATGCGTGGTCCTCAGTTCAAATCTTACAATGTACACCGAATTGAAACATCGATATTAAGTCTCGTACTATCTACATTCAAATGTTGTTTTTAGCCCCCCCCCCCGCGCACACACGCTACATACTTCCTGTATCGGTCAATCTTCCTCTCCTAACCACCTTAGGAAGCTATCGGTTTCCAACACACATTCATTCTTTCTCTCCATGTTTCAATCTCTAACTCTCTCAACTACACAACCCCCTTTGTCCACTCTGTTACCAAATGTATTTACCTCACACACCCGACATTGCACCCCATGCCAACCTCTCTCTCTCTCCCTCTCCCTCTCACCCTGTAACACCCACAATGCGGCTATATCTCCCACGTGTCGGGGCACGACTTAGAGGCATAGCCGCATGGTAGGCATGTCACAAGAGGGGTAATCTTTACACATCCCATGTACTGAATAAGATTATGACGACAACACATATGGGGTACTTTCTTTTCGATGTCGGCGAAACTCAGGTATTCCAGAACTGCAACTATAAAATTGTGACGACAACACCTCGGATCTCAACTCCCCCGGACACTGCCACAACCCCTAAATGTCAGGAGGCACCAAGAATAATGTTCTCGTCACAAAACCATCGGAACGATTCCAAGATACCCGCGTGATCCTAATTTTTTTTTCATGAAATTAGAGAAGAGAAGAGTCAAAACTCTACGCCAGGAGGCCTCACCAGAGCGACCAAGGGACCGAGGAGTAAAAGGAATCCTACTCTCCGATATATATATAATCCTAAGACTCAAAACTTGTTCTAGACTCAACAACGTCAGCGATTCGATCAAGCAGGGGGATCCTAAGTCGGGGATGGCTCTGATTACCAACTTGTAACACGCACAATGCGACTATATCTCCCATGTGTCAGGGCACGACTTAGAGGCATAGCTGCATGGTAGGCATGTCACAAGAGGGGTAATCTTTACACATCCCATGTACTAAATAAGAAAGGGATAAAGAGTTGTCTTACAATCGCCACTTCACACAAATACAAGTTAAACATACATCATCCAAAATACAATCAAGGTCCGACTACGGAACCAAAATAAAAGAAGACAAACCCCAAAAGCATAGATCTCCGATCGCCCCAACTGGGCTCCACTACTGATCGACCGGAAACGAAACAACACAACGAGCAAGATCTTCATCGAGCTCCCACTTGAGCTGGGTTGCGTCACCTGCGCTGGTATCATCGGCACCTGCAGCTGTTTGGAAGTATCTGTGAGCCACGGGGACTCAGCAATCTCACACCCGTGAGATCAAGACTATTCAAGCTTAAGGGTAGGAAAGGTTAGTGAGGTGGAGCTGCAGCAAAGCACTAAGCAAATATGGTGGCTAACTTACGCAAATGAGAGCGAGAAGAGAAGCAACACAACAGTCGTAAACTAGAAGTGATCGAGAAGTGATCCTGAAACTACTTACAGACAACCATAACCCCAAAACCGTGTTCACTTTCGGGACTCCGCCGGAAAGAGACCATCATGGCTACACACGCGGTTGATGCATTTTAATAAAGTTAAGTTTCAAGTTCTCTACAACCGGACATTAACAAATTCCCATCTACCACATAGCCGCGGGCATGGCTTTCGAAAGTTCCAACCCTGTAGGGGTGTCCCAACTTAGCCCATCACAAGCTCTCACGGTCAACGAAGGATATTCCTTCTCCCGAGAAGACCCGATCAGTCTCGGAATCCTGGTTACAAGACATTTCGACAATGGTAAAATAAGACCAGCAAAGCCACCCGATGTGCCGACAATCCCGATAGGAGACGCACGTATCTCGTTCTCAGGGCAACACCGGATGAGACTAGCTATGAGTAAAACCAAACCTCAAGTTTCCCAGAGGTGGCCCTGCAGGCAGCTCGGTTCGGACCAACACTTAGAGAAGCACTGGCTGGGGGGGGGGGTTAAAATAAAGATGACCCTTGGGTTGGCCAACCCAAGGGAAGGGTAATAGGTTGTTAGGCAAATGTAAAACCAAGGTTGGGCCTTGCTAGAGGAGTTTTATTAAAAGCAAACTGTCAAGGGGTTCCCATAACACCCAACCACGTAAGGAACGCAAAATCAAGGAACATAACACCGGTATGATAGAAACTAGGGCGGCAAGAGTGGAACAAAACACCAGGCATAAGGCTGAGACTTCCACCCTTTACCAAGTATATAGATGCATTAATTAAATAAGAGATATTGTGTATCCCAACAATATCCATGTTCCAACATGGAACAAACTTCAGCTTCACCTGCAACTAACAATGCTTTAAAAGGGGCTGAGCAAAGTGGTAACATAGCCAAACAACGGTTTGCTAGGAAGGTGGGTTAGAGGCTTGACATGGCAATATGGGAGGCATCATAAACAAGTGGTAGGTAGCGCGACATAGCGATAGAGCGAACAACTAGCAAGCAAAGATAGAAGTGATTTCGAGGGTATGGTCATCTTTCCTGAGATCCCGCAAGGAAGAAGAACGAGTCCATGAAGAAGACAACCGGACGTAGTCGAACGAATCCTCACAACTCCGGAACAGAACCGAACCTAACAAGGGAAGCAACCCGGAAAGAAGCAAGCAACATAGTAAACAACCATCACATAAATATGGCATGATGCACATCCAAGTATGATGCATGTCCGGTTTAAAGAGGCATGGCAAAGCAAAATGCACAAACAATCCTACAAATTAAGTGGAGCTCAATATGCAACTCCGTTGCATATTGACGAAACACCATGTCAATTATTTAGTTCTCTCTCGTTTATGTACCCAACAATGTTAAATGTTATTAAACATGGCAAGAGTGGAAGCATAATAAAACTACCTATCTAGGCAAATTTAAATGAGGCTGGAACAACAAGCAACAAGTCCGGAAAAATCCTCATGTGCATATTTTGGGTTTGGTACTATTCTGCCCTAAACACAATTTTAGAGTTATTAAACATGCAAAGTAAGTACACCATGTTAAACCAGGCATTTTTCTACCCCATTTACTTATAAAGTTTATTAAATTTGGAGCTACGGTTATTAAGTTATGAAATAAAGCATTTTAACATGGCATAGGAGAAAATTTAATCAAACAACATTTTAAACATTTTAAACATGCATGAAAGTTGGATATAATGAAACTAGACAAGATTCTAAGCATTTTTCATATATAAGTTATTTACAAAAGATGCATGGTTGGTGAGTTATCATATGCATGAAGTTGGGGGGGTTTTCTGTAAAACTGCACTCTCTGGAAATTGGACAAAATCGCAGTAGCAGGAAAAAACCATATGGGCCGATTCTAACTAGCCCAACAGTGGAACGGGAGGCGCAGCGGTGGCTCACCATGGGCTTGGCCCATGAGTTGGAGGGGAAGCAGGCCGGGCCACTGCCGGGCCTCAGCGCTGGATGGGAGGTAGGCCGACACAACAGCTCGGGTCAACGCGGGCGAGTGGAGGCGCTGACTGCGTGCACTCTTCTCCTGCTCGATGTAGGAGCAGGGGAGGCCGGCGATGGCGAGAAGACCGGCGAGGCTCCGGCGAGGCAGGTCCGGCAGGGGCGCGGGTCTCCCGGACGGCGGCTCTGGCCGGGAACGGGCTTGGACAGCAGAGGAGGCAGCGCTTAACAGGGTCACAACTCATGACCGGGGACGCTTGCAGGCAGGACGACCGTCGATGAGCTTGACGAGGTGGCGACCGGGGCGACTCCGGCGGGCGATGCGTGCAATGAGGAGGAGGGAGCTCATGCTCCTTCATCCATGAACGAGGCGCGGCAGAACTTGGCGCGCGGGCGACGATGGAAGCAGAAGAGCGACACGACAACGATGGCGAAGCTGGAGGCTCCTGGCGGCCGGACCCGACGACGCGGCGGGGCGGACAAGGTCCTGGAGGCGCTCGGGCAGAGGCGCGAGCGTCCTCTTCTGCTCGATCTGAAGTAGAGCAGCGACTGTGACAGCTTGCAGGTGGGGTCGCGGGGCACGGCGGCGGCGACACAAAGTAGGGGAGGTGCAGACAGGCAGCAGCGCAGCTGCACAGGGCTCCGGCGACGCGGAGGCTTGGCGCGGGACTTGGCGAGGCAGAGGGCGTTCTCCGGATCCGTGGCGGCGCTCGGCGCAGGAAGACGAAGGATGTCAACGAGCTTGCTCCGGGACGAGGCGGCCATGGCGGGGCATGCTTCTGTTCTCCCTGAAGAAAGAGAGAGAGAGACCGCAGGGTGAGGGAGAGAGAAGAAACAGGGGAAGAAGGAAAAGGGAAGGAGAGGCAGGGTGCGGCGCGGGGACGGCCTGGTCTTGGTCACCCGTGGTGGTCGCGGCAACAGGTCGAGCTCCTCCTCGAGCAGGGTGGCGCACAAGGGGCTCGGCTGTTGGGGTCTCGAAGTGAAGCAGAGGAGGCCGGTGGTTGGTGGGGAGAGATCGAGAGGATTTTGGATCGGGGATGCACACACGGATTGGATGGGGATTGATCCTGAGGTGGGAGGAGACAAGAGGAGTGGCGGCAGCAACTAGGAGGATCCCTAGAAATTAGGGATTTGGGTCTAAAAATTGACTAGGGTCTATATATATACGAAAGGGGGATGATTTGGATCCTCCGATTGCAATCGGGCGGTCCGGAATAAATGGATTATGGAGTCCAAAAGAGAAACCGAAGATAATTAGGGGATGTTTGGGGATGATCCAGATCCATCGGTCAGGATTGCTCGGGTCGGGTTCGGGACAACTTTCGGACGCGCGCGCGAGGAGGGCCGCGGGCTGACGAGAGAGATTAGATTGGACCTGGCGGTAGGTAGTGGACTGTGCAGAAAGCCTTGGGCTGAGAGAAAGAAGAGAGAGAGGCCCGGCGACTGTTTTCGGAGACCGAAAACGTCCGACGATTTGACCGACTATAATGTCGCTATAGTTATCCGTTGGGGCCTCAAACGGACTCCGAATGCGATGAAACTTGGCAGGCGGCCTACTGACAACATAACAACACGGCATGCCAACTTTCAGCCCATTCTGAGAACATTTTCCAGCCACTTACAAAGTGTGTCTGGGCTTAGAACGGACAACAGACGGAACTGGGGGAACCCGGACAAATGCAAGTTTTGAAAACATGATGATGCAATGCAAATGATGACATGACAAGATGCAACGCGCAAGAAAATGGCATGGCAAAGACAACGAATAACTGGAAGACAGCTGGCGCAACGGTCTCGGGGCGTTACAACACTCCACCACTACAAGAGGATATCGTCCCGAGATCTAGGATGGCACCAGAGGGAAAAACGAAAGATGAAGAGGTAAAACAAAGTTGCTTCTTTGACAAATGAGTGAAACCAAGGAACCTTGAGAGGTTGAACAAATAGAAAGGCAGAATACAACGAAGATGAACAAAGTTGAAAACACTCCGTTAGAAAAAAGGAACAAGGAACATTACTAGAACCTTGTAGGTTGCAAAACTATGAACCATGTGAACCTTGGAGGTTGCAAAGCTATGAATGCCGAGCACAATGGAGAAGAAGGAATTGAAACCACTCTGGTTGAAACAAGATAAACAAGGAACAAGGAAGAATAAATTCGAACAGCACCCCGGTTGAAAAGAGATGCGAGACTTGATAAGATGAGAAGAACTTGAAGAGATGACACAACACTCAGGTTAATTGGATAAGCACGAAAAGAACACGATCCTCACAATTCGAGATGATGAGTGAAAAGAGCAACATCACAAAGCCTCCGTGAGAAAGAATAGAGGATCGATCATTGGAATGAAAGAATGGAGAAGAAAATGCCAACTTCTACCACAAATGAGTTTGGAAAACACCCTTCCAAGAAAATTATAACGGAGTTGTTGGAAAACCAACAACGAAATGAATAAGCTTGTTGTGGGCTTATGGAAAACATCTCAAAATTTGAGGTGAAATTCTGCCACTAGCGGAAACAGTAGATTGGATTTATATCAACAAGGAGACGAGAAGCTTATTTCACCGGGAGGATAAGTGAAGAACTTGGGTCATTTATAAGCACCATAAATAGCAACAATCCTTAGGAAAAGCTTTAGGTGAAATATTTGAAAAGATGTCTTGAGAGAAGAGAAAATGATGGATTTAAAATACCTCGTTCTTGACAAATTGTGAATCATGAAACACGAAGGGAAATTATCAACAATGACATAACATCATCTCTGTCGGGGGTTGGGTGCGACATATGCCAAAGGATGGCTTATCATGGTGGGAGCGAGTAGAACGTCGCCGGTGCCTGGAAGAGGGATGAGGCGTAGACATGAACGCCGACGTACTTTACCCAGGTTCGGGGCTCTCCTAGGAGATAACACCCCTAGTCCTGCTCTGTGGGGTCTCCGCATGATCACTAATGTGTAAGTGGTACAATGGTGCTCCTCGAGCTGTTTGCTAGAGGTGCAGGAAGGCAAGGATGCTCTCTCCTCCTCTAGGTATGAGTCTAGTCCTAACAGGGCCGAACCCTTTGCATGGGTGCCCTGGGGGTTTATATAGGCCTACCCCCCAGGGGTACAATGGTAATCTGGCCGGGTGTAGGGCCTGATCGTCATTCTCTTTGGTCGCCGGCCTCTTTGCCGATAGCTGGGGCCCGCCGCCTGGTGGGCCTCGCAGTCTGGTCTGGTACGGAGCCGACAAGCCGCTTCTGCCGCTTGCGTGTCTTGCTGGCTGCTGACCACTGTAGCCGTAACGCTAATGACACAGGCTTGGTCGGGGAAGCGTGGCTACAGTCCCGCCGCCTGGTGGGCGATCACTGTTGCCTTTCTGTGTCTCGTCTGGTTGATGGCGTATGGGGCCCGAGGGAGGGATTGGCCGCCTGCTGGTAGCCGGCTCCTCCGAGGTCCGGCTGCCCCAGCCTCCTCCGTCTCCAGGGCTCTGGCTGCCAGGTAGGGCCCGCCGTCTGCAAGCCGTACCTGACAGGCCTTCGTGGGAACAGGACTCCGTCTGTCAGGTGTGACGTATGGGGGGAGAGGCAACAGTGCAGCCTCGTGCAGAGATCTTTGCATGTACGGGGCACTGTGGCCACGCCCGTCCCTGGATTCGGGGGGAAGGCTTGCACTGTAGCCGTACCCCGTCTTGTCTCTTTGATGAGGCCACAGACTTTGAGGGCACCAAGGGCCGACTGCTAGGAGCCGGCCTCTTTGGAGGCCGCTCTCTAGGAGTCGGCCCATCGGGATGCCGTCCTCGGGAATTCGGCCGCCTTCGACTAGTCGGCCGCTTGTCCAACCAGCCGCCAGAAGGCGAGTCTTTATCTTGACATCTTTGAGGGGCGCAGCTGGCCCCGTTGTCTTGAAAGGCTCGGGGGCTCGGGTTAGGCTACCCGTGGCCCATTACTTCGACAGTAGTCCCCGAAGCTGGTGAGGGGCCACGGTTGAGGAGCCGGGGAGCCTCAATAGTTTCCTCTTCTGGGTGCCCTGAAGGAAGCTTCGTCCGACTCATGAGGAGCCGGCCGGCGGGAATTGGTTGTGTCGAGTTGGATCCTTCTGGGATTTTGAATGTGTTGGTGGGAATCAGGCCGCGTGCTTGATAAGCTTCTCTGCCTGCCGTCTGCTGTGGGCATGCCACGTGGCGCTGGCTGGCCGGGTCGTCCTGCCAGCCCACGCGCATGACGGGACGCGACCGCAGGTCGGGCCCGCCACCACCGGGCCTCGGGCTGCGAGCGGATCCGCGGCGGCCGAGGTAGGTGGTTGGGCTTCTTCGTGGAGTTAATGCACGCAATATTCGCGCGGTAAAGGTGGGGGCGTGGGCACAGTTAATCCCACGTTCCCACGCCCACCCCTTGGCTTCGTAGCCCGCAGGATATAAGTAGGGGGAGGAGGGGAAGCGGGAACGCACGCGCACCCCTTCGCCCACTCTTTCTTCCACTCCTTCTCCCTGCCGCAGCGCCCGAGCCTTGCCGAAGCGCTGCCGCAGCTTGTCTCCATCGAGCTCGTCTGCCAGCCCCTCATCCTCATGGCGTGTGCCGGAGCCTGGGACGGCTCCACAGTTCATGAGGACCACAGCGACTTCCTCCGCCAGACGCGGCGGCTGCCCCGCACGGATTACGTGGGGGTTCATCTCGCGCTGAAGGGGGAGATATCGCCGGCGCCGGAGGAGGGCGAGCGGGTCATCTTCCGCTCGCACTGCCTGCACGGCCTCGGCCTGCCGGCAAGCGGCTTTCTCCGAGACTTCCTCGAATTCTACAATCTCCAGCCGCACCACCTCACCCCGAACATGGTGGTGCTGCTGTCCGCCTTCGTCACCTTGTGTGAAGGCTTCCTCGGCGTCCTCCCCACCATCGAGCTCTGGGGGGAGTTCTTCTACTCCAAGCTTGGCACCATCGTCGCAGGGGTGCCGGCTCAATGCGGCACCTTCATCATGGTGCGGAGGCCGGGGGCCGACAATCCATTTCCTTCCATCCCGCTGATCCAGTCGGTGAAGTTGTGGAAGCATTCGTACTTTTACGTGAAGAGCATCTTTGCGGAGGGTGACTAGGTCAACCTACCGGCTTACGTTGCCGGCCTGCCGACTAGGAAGCGGCCTAACTAGTCATACCGGGCCAAGACGCTGTCGCCTTCTAGAGCCGCCGCCGTCGCACGGCTCCGCGTGCTGGTACAGTCGGAGGGCCTGACCGGGTCCGACTTGCTGTCTGCCTTCGTGGCGCGTCGGGTGCTCCCGCTCCAGGGCCACCCTCACATGATAAGTCAGATGAGCGGTCATCATGATCCAAGCCGGCTGTGCACCAAAGAGATGCCTCACGCAGAGGTAGCTCACATGGTGAACTACCTTGCGAACTGCAAGCTCACGGAGGAGTGGCAGTTTGGCAAGGAGACGTATTCCCATGCCACCCCTCCGCCTATGGTAATTTTCCCTTCCTTCTATTTTTCTTCCTCTTTGCCGGGTTCCATTTGTCTAATCTGACCAGCCGGCTCTTTGGACAGAGCACCCTCCTCCAGTCGGCAGCCAGCGCCGCAGGGCTGGAGCATCGATTTCTCCCCGACCGAGCGGAGAGCGACGTAGATGACCCTGACTTGGGGGCGGCGGCCTTGGAGGACGACGCCGAGGGAGGAGCCGGCGCTGCAGGCGGCTCAGGGCTTAGAGCCAACCTCGAGGACTGGCCAGATGACGACACGGGGGAAGTTGTCCCACGCCGCCAGCCGGGCTCCGACCAGTAGGGCGCGAGCTTGTCTGGCGCGCCGGCAGCCTGAGGCGGTGTGCATAAGCACAGAGCCGTGCTGAGCCTGTTTTGCAGCTGGCCGAAGAAACCCAGGGGCTCGGCTGCGGCGACCAAGCAGGACAAAGCGGCCGCGAAAGCCGACCGCTTTCGCAAGGTGGTGAAGACGCGGCCGCTGGTTTCTGCATAAGTTCTGACTTCCTTCGTACTTTCTCCTTTCTTGATGATCTCATCTGAGTCTTCTCTACTTCGTTCCCCTTGATTTAGGGCCCCGCTCACTCTTGAGAAGTCGGCCGGTGCCTCCATCGTGGGGTCGGTGGAGACCTCCACCACCACCCGGCGGATCGATCGGGCAGCCGACCTCCGGGAGGCGACGGAGCGGAACGCGCGGGAGGCGCGTGAGGACGCCACCCGCCTGGAGAAGGCAGAGGCCGACAGGGCGGAGGCCGCCGCCCTGAGGAAGCTGGCGGAGGCCGAGGAAGCTGATGCGGCGAAGAAGCAGGCTAAGGAAGCCGCGCGCCGTCAGTCGGCAACGTTCGTCATGCCCCTGAACTCTGCGCCACCACCACCGAAGTTTGTGGCGTAGACTGGGAAACCGGCGGCGAGCACCCTACCATGGAGAGGGAGGGCGGCCACGCCGCCATTCCGGATGTAATTGTGCCCCCGCCACCACCTTCTGAGGAGGCGCGAGATAAGCAGTCGGCTGACCCACCGGTGCCGCCGGCCGGAAATGAGATGGTGACGGGCACGACTCCCGGGGCCCGCACACCCTTGCGCCGCCGGCCTGCAAAGGCGGCCTCGGCGCCACGCCCACTGGAGGTCGGCACCGCGAGCTCCTCCATCCTGTACACCGAGGCGACCAGCGCCGCGCCTGCTGGATGGGCGCAGGGAGGCGGGATGACCCACCTGAACAAGGCGGTCCTGGAGGTCCAAGCCAAACTCCGCGCCGAGGCCAATGCTCTCAAGCATTACAACAAGGCGTTCCTGGAGTCACGAGAGGCCATCCGGGTATACCTCTTGCTCCTTTATTTTCAATTTTTGTATTGCTTCGTGGGGGCGCGCCAGCGCACACATTGGGTGTAGTCCCCGAGTTCGGGGCCGGCTGCTGAGCAGGCGGCCCGGAACTCTAATTAGCAAGCTCCGAGTACTAATATATTTGCTGCAGGACTATCATAACCTCCGCGCGGCCGCCTTCAACTCCAGAGTCCAGGAGTTGGATCAACGCGCCGCCGACTTGTCGGAGAGCCGGAGTAAGTCCTCTTCTTTCTGCGGGGGCGCACTGGCGCACCCGTGGGCTGTAGTCCCTAAGATCCGGGCCGACTGCTGAGCAGTCAGGCCGGATCTTCCTGGCACTACATCTTTCTTTGCTGATTGTTGTCATTTCCTTCTTTTTCTGATTCTGTAGTGGCCAACGCCATCCTTCAACGACAACTGGGTGAAGCCAACGCCGCGATGCATGCCAAAGAGGTGGACTGCAGCAAGCTGGCTGAAGAACGTGACCGGTTGGCCACACAGCTGGCGGACCAGGCAGAGCATCTCCAGAAGGCCCAGAAGGAGGCGGAGGACAAGGAGGCGGGTCTTCTCGCCGAGTTCGAGATTGGACGTTCCGCCTGGACCGACAAGGAGGTGATGCTGATGGCCGGCTTTGGCGAAATCGAGGATATGGTTGATGGTAGGTGAGGGAGTCCTGGATTAGGGGGTCTCCAGACAGCCGGACTATATCCTTTGGCCGGACTGTTGGACTATGAAGACACGAGATTGAAGACTTCGTCCCGTGTCCGGATGGGACTCTCCTTGGCGTGGAAGGCAAGCTAGGCAATACGGATATGTAGATCTCCTCCCTTGTAACCGACCTTGTGTAACCCTAGCCCCCTCCGGTGTCTATATAAACCGGAGGGTTTAGTCCGTAGGACAAGATACAATCATACCATAGGCTAGTTTCTAGGGTTTAGCCTCTACGATCTCGTGGTAGATCAACTCTTGTAATACTCATATCATCAAGAACAATCGAGCAGGATGTAGGGTATTACCTCCATTAAGAGGGCCGGAACCTGGGTAAACATCATGTCCCCTGTCTCCTGTTACCATCCGCCTTAGACGCATAGTTCGGGACCCCCTACCCGAGATCCGCCGGTTTTGACACTGACATTGGTGCTTTCATTGAGAGTTCCACTGTGTCGTCATCATAAGGGGGGATGGCTCGTCTCGTTGTCAAGGACAACATCACTTCTGGGGGAGCCCTGGCTGTAGGCCAAACTCCCCGACTAGGCAACTTCGTCATGACCGCCCGCACGGCCGCTGCGTCGACGATGACTTCTCGGGTCATCGAAAATAGCCTCCACATCGGCTCAAAATTCGCCGAGCAGATGGGTCCAATGGAGCTCTCCTCTTTGAATGAGCTCTTGGATCGCATCGCTGCTCTGGGAGTCGCCACGGACTATGATCAGATCGGGCTTAAACCTGACCAAAGGGAGATTAACTCTTCGCCGGTCACCCATCAAATAGCGGTGGTGGAGGAGCAATGCGGCGGTTCTCCCTCTATCCTGAGGACGAACTATGTCTGGATTCCCGAGCTCTCCGAGTCGGATACCTGCTCACAGGAGGACATCGCCCTAACCCTGAACCTAGAATCAGGTCGCATACCGAACTCGCGGAGCAACATCTCGGAGCCCGGACTTCCAAGATCGGAAACTCCCCTGCCCCGGGATCTCAGATTGGGTCAAGGTCTGGACTTAAATCCACCCACCCACCCAGGTACAAACGATCTTTCCCCCATTTGGTAAGCGCCCCAAGAGACAATACATCACTATTGGGCCAGATTCCTCCTTGTAATGAACAAGGTCAAGGACTGTTGCGAGGAAGATGCAATTTCGTTCTTTTGCAACAATTGCACAGACAAGGGAATCCTCAACGCCATAAGTCACCGTGACATAGCACACTTCGCTGACTTGGCGGCCATAGTACGGAAATATTGTGTGATGGAAAGCGCCTGGAAAACCCAAACACAATTTTGGGACAATCCTGCTCTGACAAAACCCCCAGTCCGAACTAAAAGGGTGCACTCTCATAAGTCGCCCGACTCAATTACAAAGAAGAAAAAACCCACTACAGGGCATGGAACCGTATTGGAGGGATGGCTTAACGGGCCCTGCAAAATTCATAGTACAAAGGATACCATATCAACACATAGCCTTAGAGCATGTTGGGTACTCCGGCAGGTGGCCAAGAGCGGTGAGGATCTCCACATCCAAAACACCCTCCCGTGGATAACAATACAATATTAACAGTCTTTGAGACCTTCGCCTCAAATAATAGGCGTAAGCGAGCACTCCGCAACCACTTTATCGCCTTCTTCGGCGCACCGAACACTTCGAGTGGACGGATGCAGCCACGGCCGGACTAGAAGAAATAAAAGCCATCCTGGCTACCAACCCAATCTTGGCCGCGCCAGATGTTGGCGAACCAATGCTATTATTTATAGCGGCAACTCACCAAGTTGTAAGCGCAGTGCTCATCGTCGAACGAGAGATGGACGGACATAAATTCCCACTTCAAAAGTCGGTATATTATGTATCCACCGTCCTCACTCCATACAAATCACGGTACCCACATTATCAAAAGATAGCATACGCGGTATTCATGGCATCCCGGAAATTACGACACTACTTTCAAGAGTGTTCAATTACGATGGTCTCCAAAGTACCACTCAACGACATACTAAACAACCGCGATGCCATGGGACGGATTGCCAAATGGGCTATCGAGCTCCTCCCGTTCGACATAACATATAAACCACGGCGAGCCATTAAGACGCAAGTACTGGCCGATTTCGTAGCCGAATGGACAGAAGCCGAACTCCCTAAAGAGTACGTCGCATACTCCAATTGGATCATGCACTTCGGCGGCTCTAAAATGCTGGCTGTTCTGGGGGCTGGCATCGTCCTGAGGTCCCCCACCGGAGATACAGTGCAATACGTACTCCAAATACTATATACAGACTCCAATAAAGCAGCCGAATACGAGGCCCTATTACACGGTCTCCGGATGGCAGTCTCCATGGGCATTCAACGCCAGGAGGTGCGTGGGGACTCGAACCTCGCAGTATCCCAAATAAATGGAGACTTCGATGCCAAGGATCCGAAAATGGCGGCATATCGTAACGCCGTCCTCAAAATGCCAGCTCGGTTCAAGGGGCTTGAATTCCACCATGTGGCTCGGGAAAACAACCAGGCGGCGGACATCCTCGCCCGTATCGGCGCTAAACGCGACCCTGTCCCATCGAACATCTTCCTGGAAAAACTATTTAAACCATCTGTGGTATGGGAAGGGGACACCGGCAACAATAGTCCGGACCCGGCCACAACCCCAGATACCGAACACTCTGACAAAATCGGAGGCTCTGCCATCAAAATAACACCTTCAACCCACGTAATAATGGCCGTCATCGCCCCGTGGACAGAACCATTCCTGGCCTACCTAACCAGGCAGGAACTACCCGAGGACCAAAATGAGGCACGCTGCATAGTGCGGCGATCTAAAGCCTACAAGGTCCACGAGGGAGAGCTTTATAAGAAAAGCACTACCGAAGTCCTTCAAAGGTGCATCTCCGAAGAGGAAGGGCGGAAGCTTTTGGCAGAAATCCATGCCAGACTCGGCAGCCATCACGCCGCAGCCCGGGCCCTTTTAAGCAAGGCCTTCCGTACAGGTTTCTATTGGCCGACGGCCCGGGCAGATGCGCAGCATCTGGTCCAGCATTGCGTCGGTTGCCAGCTATTTGCAAACCAGAGCCATATGCCTCCTACCGCTCTCCAAAAAATCCCCATTACTTGGCCCTTTGTGGTCTGGGGGCTTGATATGGCCGGACCCCTTAAAGGGGGAACCCATAAGAAAAAAAATACTTACTGGTCATGGTGGATAAATTCACCAAATGGATAGAAGCCAAACCTGTCAAAATGGCTGAATCCGGACCGGTGATAGACTTCATATCTGGGGTCGTACACCGTTATGGCATCCCCCACCGCATCATCACTGACAACGGCACGAACTTTACAGCCGATGAGGTGAAACTTTGGTGCAGCAACATGGGCATCAAAGCTCGATTATGCTTCTATCTATCACCCGCAAACTAACGGTCAACTCGAGCGAGCGAATGGTCTTATCATGAGCGGCATTAAACCCAGATTAGTGCGGTCCTTAAAGGAGTCAAACACGCACTGGGTAGAGGAGCTCGACTCCGTAGTATGGGGGCTGCGGACCATGCCGAATCGCACTACCGGATACACACCGTTCTTTATGGTGTACGACGCAGAGGCGGTTTTGCCTTGCGACATAATTCATGACTCACCTCGAGTGCGCATGTACGAAGAAAAAGAGGCCGAGCTGGATTGGCAGGACAGTTTGGATGCCCTGGAGGAGGAGCACGATGTGGCAAAGGCCCGTTCCGCATTCTATCAGCAACAGGCTCGAAGGTATCAAAGCAGAGAAGTACGGGCCAAAACTTATAACATTGGCGAACTAGTTCTACGCCTGCCGAAGAAGAAAAAGAACAAGCTCAAGCCCAAATGGGAGGGTCCCTTCATTATTGACCAGATTCTGACCGGTGGAGCATACCGTCTGTGGGATGCATCGGATAATCGACTCGAGCCAAACCCATGGAATGCAGCCAGACTCCGAAGATTCTACGCCTAGCGCCGATTCTACGCCTAGCGCCGGACTCTATGTTCGTCTCCTCACCTCTCTCAATTTTTTGCATATCTGTCTTTTCTCTCTTTCTCCATTTTTACTCTCTTCAAGGCCCTTAAAGTCTATACTTGTGTCTTGGTTACACAATCTTGACACGCTAACTGCGCTCATTATACCTGGGGGCTTCTTATACAGAAGCTTAATCTAACTATTTTCCTGGGCTTTACGTCCCATACATGTGTTATTCTCCTGCATGTACCTTTTTTCGCCATTATATGCATCGATATGACTTAAGTTTTGGCCAAGATGGGTTGCCTGGATCTTGTATTTATGCCCTACGTTCCCATTAATTCGGCTAGGGCATAAGGGGAGCACCTCTGCGATTATTACTGCCGGGTCAGCCGGATGTGTACCTCAGACTGGGTGAAGCCGAAAGCTAGCGTTCTTAAGGGAATATTCAGTTGGTGAATAAAAGATGACTTTTATCTAATTTGAAACATGCCCCCAGATGTTTATTTCCTGCATCTCTTTTCGCAGTTCGAATATGCACGTTAGGGCATGCGTACCCAGGGAAAGGAACCCTTAACATAACTATTCTCCCTGGAAGATGTTTCTTACTACCCATGTAATATAACATAACTAGTTGGGTACTTGTCTGTTCAAGCACTTATGACCCCTACGCCTGGTCTCCATGCATACCCTGGTTTTTACATAACCGAGCGGGTATTCAGATACACTCCGGACTATCAGGTCCAGAGGTCGAAGCGAAAAGGTCCGCCATGACAAATGATTTACAATCCAGCTAGGGACATTACATATGTCACTTGAATTACACAGTCGCTAAGACTGATTCAATTCTTCTTCTATACCGTCCAACAGGCTGTCTAGCCTACAATACTGTTGGGAATACTTTGTGGCTAATTCTACTTGATCATACACTAAACTGACGGGGATCTCTTTCCCATCAGGCCCGATAGGTCCGACCTCGGCCATGTGGTTCGGGTCCGCTTTGGTATAGCGCGTCTTCACCATAGCCCAGGCTTCCCTTGCACCTTGTCGGCAGGCGGATATCTTCCATAATCGGAAGCGCCGCCGCACTCCCTTGAGCTTCTTTATAAGCTCCCCTATGCCTCCGGGCGGGGACGCGGATGGCCACAAGGCTTGGGCAGTACCCTGCATCACCTGCCGAACTTGTTCGTGCAGTTGTGAGAGCTCTGGTAGAAGATCACCCGAAGACCCAGGCATCTCCTCCGCAGGACGACCCGTCAGCATACCTGCAGACATAACTCTGTTAGCCGGCTTCTTCGCCGAACTCCTTTAAAAGTTGTTCAAGCACTTACTAAAAATGCCGCGTCGAAGCCGTTTATTCTCCTTCACGGAGTCCGCAAGCTGGGCTCGGACATCTTTCAGTTCCACGCCCAGCCGGATATTGGCGTCTTGGAGATCATTTTTCTCCTGCCAGACTCACGTAAGCACGCGCTCGCCAGAATTTCACTGTCGATCACGTGCCGCATCCACCGCCATGGCCTCCGGATTCACTCCGGGGCCACCAGCAACATCTATTGTTAGATTTGCATAAATGCCGCATACTACCTGGTACCCGTATTCTTTGCAATGGAAACTAGTGTTACTAGAGGGACCCTCCTCAGACTCCTTCAACGCGGCAACAGCGGCCCCTAGCTGGGCCTTGCACTCATCCAGGTCTTGAGACAATTGAGAATTCTTCTCTATAAGAACCTACACAAATAATGATCCTTAAATTAGTTACGTCAACTGTTTCAAGTCTCAGGGGCTACTGATACATATAATCGTCAGATTTGCTTACCCGTATATCCCTTACATACTGGTCCGTGGCTCTGGCTAGACCATTTTGAGCGGCACGGATGTACGCGTCTCTGGAATTGAAGGCATCAAATGCCTCTAGGGAGAAACAAGCGTCACGGAGTACGGCCCGGCGACGCCTGTGATTCATGGCGCTCTCCACTTTGGAATTTGTAGCGGATAGTCTGTCCGCATCCTCTATAGGAGGAACGCCCGGCGTTTGTCCCGCATTAGCTTCCGCCTCTATGTCCGGCTCTGGAGCCCGACTGGTCGAGGCGTGATCGGCAACCTCTCCGGATATAGTCCGGCGAGCGTTTTTTCTGCTAGGAAACACAGACGTCATTATATTGTAAGAAAGAGGACAACCACGGAGTGAGGTTTTGTGTCATACCTCTGTGCCGACGTCTCCATCCTGACTGCCTTCCTTTTTGGCCTACCCGGCTTCGGTGCCTCTTGTTGGCGAGTTGCTGCGGGTTCGGCACGGCGTCCCGAAGGCTTCCCTCTAAAACACCATATGTGTACGGTAGGTGAAGTGCATAAAAGGGCATCCTTTTTGGGAGTTGGGACTTTGGTTTTTCTTACATGCGACGCAGGGAGTAGTCCAGGATAGTCGGCCGTTATGGTCACCATGGCGTCATCGCAGCTCAATTGATAGAATCGCCTGTCTATCAGCTCCATGAATATGTCTGGATCCTCCTCGAGTCCGGGATCAAGGGCCCGGTCAGGGTCCTCCGGTTGTGGAGGTGGGCTATTGACCTCCCGTACAGCTTTTCGCAGTTCCTACCGTGAAATGGCAGGGTCAGTACCTACGACGAAGAATGTGGGAAGGTTGGGAGTAAAGAGGTACAACTCACCCAGCTTGGAGGGTTGTACATGGAGAATCCATCCCATGGCTTAATAAGGATGAACTCCTCTTCCTCTCCCTTGAACACCTCGGACAGAATTTTTGCTAAAGCAGTAGCGGAGTCCGGTCCCTTGCGCTTGCAACGGGTGGCATCATCTTCCCCTTTAAAACACCACAGGGGGTGCCCTCGATATTGAAGTGGCTGCACCCCCCGCATTATGCATATTGACATAACCTTGATTATTGTCAATCCTGATTGAGCCAGCGTTTTAATGCGGTTCATCAGGTAAAGGACTTCTCCGTTGTCTTCCTCCTAGGGGCTCCGTGGGCGCCAGCTTCGGTGTTTCTTCAGAGGAGCATTGTTGAACTCAGGAAGACCCCGCCGAATAGGGTCTGGAAGGGGGACGTCCTCCATGTAAAACCACTCCGAAGGCCAGTCTTCGAATGTCTTCTTCGGAGTACTGGACAGGTATCCAGTCTCAGTGATGCGCCATATTTCGGCTCCGCCCACTTGATAAAGTGACCCCTTCTGTGTGTGGGGCACAAGGCAGAATAGCCTTTTTCACAGCTTGAAATGAGCCTCGCAGCCCAGAAACAGCTCACAAAGGGCAACATAACCGGCGATGTGTAATATGGAAGCAGGGGTGAAATTATGCAGCTGGAGGCCGTAAAACTCTAGGAGCCCATGGAGGAACAGATGAATTGGAAATCCGAGTCCCCTTAGTAAGTAAGGGATAAGGCATACCCGCTCCCCTTAGAGTGACTGGGAAGCTCTCCGCTTGCTCCCCGCCATTATAGGTGGCGAGCCCGGCTCGGACGGGGACCATATACGCTAGAGGGAGAAATCCCTGGGCCTGCAACTCTACTAATCGGCTGTGTGGGACGGAACACTTCTCCCAATCACCGGGCTTAGGGCTACGGGAGCGAGAGGAGGAGCTGCGGTGGCCAGCCATGATGGAATGGATTTTTCCGAGCGCGCTCCGATGGATTCTCGTCGTGGGAGGATGGTGTGGATTGGATCTAAGAATCCCCATCCCTTTAATAGACGATTTATTTACCTGGTTAGGGGGGCGAATGTAAAAACGCCCTGGCTCCTCGCATTCGCTCGACGCATGGAAGATAGCCCTTATTGGGCACAGAAGCCAAGAAGTCTAACATTTATGGGAGCTGGACACTACTTAGCAGGTATTCAGGATTTGGAGAAGAACCCGCCTTGCAATGCCGAAGACAATACTGCGCGCCGGACTCATCGTCATTGAAGCCTGGTTCAGGGGCTACTGAGGGAGTCCTGGATCAGGGGGTCTCCGGACAGCCGGACTATATCCTTTGGTCGGACTGTTGGACTATGAAGATACGAGATTGAAGACTTTGTCCCATGTCTGGATGGGACTCTCCTTGGCGTGGAAGGCAAGCTAGGGAATATAGATATGTAGATATCCTCCCTTGTATCCGACCTGTGTAACCCTATCCCCCTCCGGTGTCTATATAAACCGGAGGGTTTAGTCCGTAGGACAAGATACAATCATACCATAGGCTAGCTTCTAGGGTTTAGCCTCTACGATCTCATGGTAGATCAACTCTTATAATACTCATATCATCAAGAACAATCGAGCAGGACATAGGGTATTAATTCATTAAGAGGGCCCGAACCTGGGTAAACATCATGTCCCCTGTCTCCTGTTACCATCCGCCTTAGACGCACAGTTTGGGACCCCCTACCCGAGATCCGCCGGTTTTGACACCGACAGTAGGCGTCCTTCTTTACTTTTCTTTTAAGTCGCCAACCTCTAGCCAAGACGGCCTCTTTCTCTTTTTGTTCTAACTCTTTTACTTAGTCCTGGCGGACTTCTTTCCAGGCCACTCTGGTGCCGCCAACCAGGCTATCGAGGCCGATCGTGAAGAACGAAGGGCGGAAGGCGAGAGGATCGCTGCCAATGCCCCTCGCACTCTTCGCTTCTCAGCTTCTCGGCATCCATGTCCGTCTTCGGCCAACTCATCAGATGCTGCACCGCCTTCAGCGTGTCGGCACCTAGGCGATCGCCGCCTTGTGGCCCGACAGGCCGGCCCCGCGCACCCCCAGCCGGACTGCCGACTGGCTGGAGGTTCATCAAGGCGTGGTATCCTGGGCTAGAGGCGTGGAAGGGCTCCTCGGCCCGGGCCGGAGCGCGCCGGGCCTTGAAGTTCATCAAGGCGTGGTACCCTGGGCTATATCTAGCCCAGTTGACCATGTTCCGACAGGAGGCCCAGGAGGAGCTGGTGGCAGTGGAGGGCGAACTCGTTAAGCGGGCGGCGACCATTGCCGAGTACACCGACACCAGAGTCTTCATCCTGGAGCCGGCTGAGGACGGCACCGAGGCACCACCCAAGTGGTTTGGGATGAACCCGAAGGAGGGCGAGGACTCAGCTGAGGTGATCGACTCCAGTGACGAGGGAGAAGACGAGGAGGAGGAAGGCGAAGAGGAGGCGCCAGAGGTCGGAGCGGACGACCAGCCCCAACTCGACAGCGCCTCCAGCAATGAGTCAGACCTGAATGAGCCGGCTGCCACTAGAGGGGACCAAGCGGGGACCGACCAGCCGGCCGCTCGACCAGCCGGCACCACCGACTCCACCACTCCGCTGAACCCGTCCGCCGATCCCTAGGTGCCACTTTACTTTTTATTTCTCCCTGTTTATTAGTCTCAACGAACTTTGTTAGCTTCGCACAATTCCACCCGCGGGGTGTATTTGGAACTTATGTTGGAGGTCGGCCAAGTGCCTTTGATGTGTAAATATTTTATCCGAGTTCTACCTTTCCTTGCCTTCTACTCTTTTGGCTTTTTCCTTTGCCGCCTTCCCTTGGTTGCCGTCTTGCCAGCCGAACAGCCGCTCTGCGGACTGTGGCTAGGTCAAGTACTTAGCCACTTTTGGGAAGGCAAGTACTTGGCTGGCTAGAGTTTTCTTGGCAAGTTAAGTAGAAGCCGGTCGGCCGGTTGCTCAGCAACCGGTTGGTGAGGCGAGAAGCCGGCTTGGACTATGTAAATGCCTTAAGTGCTTAGCCATTTTTCATGCAGGCACCCCTTTTCGCCTTGACTCCTGCTGACCGAACAGCTGCTCTGCAGGCTGCGGCCTCTGGCAGGAGAAAGCTAGGGTTCCAACACACTACTTGTCCGGCTGCAGGAAGCATTTCATAGTACAAGGCGGCAAGTCCCCGGGTCGACTGGTCGAACCCGGTGCCAGACAGATTAAAGAAATGACATAAATGATAGGCGTAGTACTTGTTTTATAGATAAAGAAGGGCAGTCCCCGAGCTCTACTCGGGGAACACGGAGTCTTTGTACTTAATACAAAAGTCGGCGTGATACATACTGCTTTTTAACTGTAAAACCTTCGAAGGAGGTTCGCATTCCATGGTCGCTCCGTCTCCTTGCTGGAGTCATCTCTTTTGCGTGCTCGAGGTTTCTAAGCGTCGATGAGGTAGTAGGAGTCGTTGACCAACACCTTGCTGATGATGAAGGGGCCTTCCCAAGGTGCCGAGAGCTTGTTCTGGCCGGCTGTTTGCTGGATCAGCCGGAGCACAAGGTCTCCTGCTTGGAAGGATCTTGGCTTGACCTTTCGGTTGTAGTATAGGCTCAGGCTCTGCTGGTAGATGGTGGATCGGCTGAGTGCCAACAGCCGGCCCTCTTCCAGCAGACCGACGCCGTCTTGTCGTGCTTCTTCTGCCTCCTCTTCGGTGTACATGGTGACTCGAGGGGAGTCGAATTCTACGTCCGTCGGGATGACGGCTTCGGCACCGTAGACGAGAAAGAAAGGCGTAAAGCCGGTTGACTTGTTCGGTGTTGTGCACAGGCTCCAGAGGACGACCGGAAGCTCCTCGAGCCAACAGTCGGCCGACGGCTCCAGAGGCTCGACCAGTCGGGGCTTGATGCCGAATAAAATGAGGCCGTTTGCTCGCTCCACCTGGCCGTTTGACTGCAGATGGGCAACAGACGCTAGGTCCTGTCGGATGCCCTGCGTCGCGGAGAAACGGGCCAAGGCACCTTTGGCGAAGTTCGTGCCATTGTCGGTGATGATGTTGTGTGGTATGGCATACCGAATGGTGATGTCGGAGATGAAAGTCACCGCAGTCGGACCATTCAACTTCTTGATTGGTTTTGCTTCTATCCACTTGCTGAACTTGTCCACCGCGACAAGCAGATGAGTCAAGCCACCTCTTGCTGTCTTGAATGGTCCCACCATATCCAGGCCCCAGACGACAAAGTGCCAGGTGATGGGAATAGTCTTGAGTGTAGAAGCCGGCTGGTGAGGCTTTGAACGAAACTTCTAGCACCCTTTGCATTTCTGGACCAAGTCCTTGGCGTCTTCTAGGGCAGTCGGCCAGAAAAAACCATGCCGGAAAGCCTTGGCCACCAGAGCCCTTGAGGCCGCGTGGTGACCACACTCGCCCTGATGGATATCTTTGAGGGTTGCCTGGCCTTGCTCTGGCTCGATGCAGCGCTGGTAAACACCAGTGATACTGCGCCTCACAAGCTCTCTATTGACTATGGTGTATGCTGCCGCCCGGCGTTGCACTTGCCGGGCCGAGATCTCGTCGGTTGGCAGCTCTTTTTTCACCAAAAAGTTGAGGATGGGCTGGGCCCATGAAGGTGCTGCAATTTCGTCGACTGCCAGGACTGCCACTTGTACGAGGGCGGCTGGGCTAGGAGGCGGTGGGCTGGAGTCGGCCGCCGCTTGCTGAGTTGATGAAGTCCCCGGGCCGACTGCTGCAGTCCCCGGGTTGTCTGCCGAAGTTCCCATGACGGCTGGTGGGGCTCTCAAGTCGGATCTGTCTGCTTTAGGAGGAGCCGACACAAATATGGAATCTCACTCTGGTGATGGCTTGACGGATGGCTTGAGGAGTCATTGCAAGGCAACACCAGTTGGTATTGCTTGCCGGGTGGAGCCGATTCGTGCCAAGGCGCCGGCGTGCTCATTGTCATTTCTTGGCACATGAAGGAACTCGCACCCTTGGAAGTATGCACCGAGTTGCTATACGAGAAAGCGATAGCTGGCCATATTTTCATCCTTGGCGTCCCAGTCGCCTGATGACTGCTGGACCACCAAATAGGAGTCTCTGTAACACAGGATCCGGCGAATGCCGAGTTCCTTGGCAAGCCGGAGCTCGTGAATGAGTGCTTTGTATTCAGCAACATTGTTGGAGGCGGCAAAGTGAATTTGTAGCGCATATCTGAGCTTGTCGCCCTTGGGGGAGGTGAGAACGACACCGACTCCAAAACCGGTGCGCATTTTTGAACCATCAAAATGCATCCGCCAATGGGTGGAATCTGGCGCCGGCGGCAAGTACTGGGTCTCGGCCCAGTCGACGAGGAAGTCGGCCAGTGCTTGTGACTTGATGGCGGTGCGAGGCTGGTAGTAGATGGTGTAGGGGGCCAAATCTATGTCCCACTTGGCCACTCGGCCCGAGGCATCTCGACTTCCAATAATATCAGCAAGCGGAGCTGTGCAAACCACAGTGATTGGGTGCTCTTGGAAGTATGGCTTCAGTCTCTTGGCAACAAAGTGCACGCCATAACACATCTTCTGATAGTGGGGGTAGTTCTGCTTGGAGGCGGACATTACTTCCCTTAGGTAATATAGCAGCCTCTGGATTGGTAGGGCTTTGCCTTCTTCTTTCCGTTCAACCACTATGACTGTGCTAACGACTCGACTGGTAGCAGCAATGTAGAGGAGCATTGGTTCCTTAGGAGTCGGGGCCACCAAGACAGGCGGGGTGGTCAACATCTTCTTGAGCTCGAGAAAAGCTTCGTCCGCCTTGTCATTCCACAAGAAAAAGGTGGTCTTCTTCATGAGCTGGTATCGGGGAAGAGCCTTCTCGCCCAGCCGACTGATGAAACGACTAATAGATGCCAAGCATCCGGTAAATTTTTGCACATCCAGCAGTCAGGTGGGTACTTCCATCCTTTCGATGGCCTTGATCTTCACGGGGTTGCACTCTATGCTGCGCTCTGAGACCATAAAGCCAAGATGCTGGCCAGCTGGCACCCCAAAGACACACTTCTCCCGGTTGAGCTTGATCTGAAATCGGCGCACGTTCTCAAAAGTCTCCATGAGATCCTCCAGTAGCGTCCCATGCTTCTCTGTCTTCACCACCACATCGTCCACATGGACATGAGCATTTCTGCCGAGTTGTTTGAGGAGACACTTTTGCATGCAACGCTGAAAGGTGGAGCCGGCATTTCTCAAGCCGAACGTCATGGTCAGGTAGCAAAAGGCTCCAAATGGCGTGATGAAGGCGGTCTTCATCCTGTCGGCCGGGTCCAGCTTGATTTGGTGATACCCGGAGTATGCATCCAAAAAACTCAACAACTCACATCCGGCTGTAGAGTCGATCACTTGGTCGATTCTGGGCAGAGCAAATGGATCTTTGGGGCATGCTTTGTTGAGGCTGGTATAATCAATGCACATGCACCACTGCTTGTTCTTCTTCAGCACTAGGACTGGATTGGCTAATTATTCTGGAAAGAACACCTCCATGTTGAAGCTGGCTGCCAGGAGCCAGGCTATATCTTCTCCAACAACTCTTCTTTTCTCTTCTGATAGGCGGCACAAGGGCTGCCGGACTGGCTTGGTATCAGATCGGACGTGTAACTTTTGCTCGACGAAATCCATCGGTACACCTGGCATGTCTTTGGGGGACCATGCGAAGATGTCCCGATTCTCATGGAGGAAATCAACGAGCTCGCCTTCCTATTTACTGTCAAGGTTTGCGCCAATGACAACATACTTCTCCGGGTGCTCCGGGTCCAAAGGTATATTCTTTGTTTCTTTGGCTGGCTTGAACAAGCCCTCGGCTTCCGACTCCTTGGGGTCGGGTGACATTTCCGGCTGCTTGCCTGCCATTGCCACAACCCGGTCAAGCAGCCGTTTCTCTACTGCGATCACGAGGGACTTGGCTAACCAGCTGCTCTCCGCTGCGCAGGCAGACGACTTCCTGTAGTCTCCTGCCACGGTCATGATTCCCTTAGAGCTTGGCATCTTCATCTTTAGGTAAGCCTAGTGGGGGACCGCCATGAACTTGGCCAAGGCAGGCCGGCCAAGCAGCGCGTGATAAGGGCTCTCAAGGTCCACCACCTCAAACCAGACTGGCTCTCGGCGGAAATGAGTTTTGTCCCCGAAGAGGACATCTATCTGAGTCTTGCCGATTGGTGAGCAGGAAAGGCTAGGAACTATGCCATGGAAAACAGTCTGACTGGGCTGAAGGTGTCTCTTCTTGATTCCCAACTTCTCCATGGTATCCTTGTACAGAATGTTGATGCTTCTACCGCCATCTATCAGGACTCGGGAAAAATGGGCAACCCGCCTCTCTGTGGCAAATGTGGCATCCAACACCAAGGCATAGGAGCCGGGGCTTGGCATCACTTCCGGGTGGTCAGCTCTGTTCCAGCTAATGGGTTTCTCTAACCAATGCATGAACTCGGGGGTCTCCGATGCTACTGCATTCACTTCTAGCCGCTGCTGCCGCCTGCCGCGCCTATCGTCGGCAACGCTGGTGAACACGACATAGGCCCCATGCTCCTCCGGATAATCATCTTGCACGGTGCCGACTGGCCGAGCCGCCGGCTGCTGCGGGGGAGGAGGCGGCGGGCCGACAGGGGGAGCGGGATGGAGTCCGTCACCCTTGCTAATCCTGGTGAGCCAATGGCACTTTCGAGTGGTGTGATTGGATGGCTTCGCACCGCTGTGGAACTTCTCAAGGGGCATCAAGAGTCTGCTCGTACGAGAAGGCGGGCAACTAGTTAGGTTTGCCGCCCTTCTGACGCTTGGGATGAGGCTGCCCTTCTGGTTGTCGATCTTCAACTGCCGCCACCTACCGGCTTGTGGAAGCTGGCTGTGCGGCCCTGCGCTTGTTGTCGTTCGGCTGCTGCCGCCGACTGGCGTTGCCAGCCGGGGTCCGAGGGGCTTGGGGAGCCACTTTGCCCGACGCGTTGACTTGAATTTCTGCCTTCATGGAGGAGTCGGCTGTGGCGTACTTGTCTGCTATGATTAGCAGCTCGTCAAGGGTCGCTGGCTCGTCGCAGAGGAGCCGGTGCTTGAGGAGGGTGCCCTCTCGCACCCGGCAGTGAAGTACTCGATGGCCTGCACCTCGTGCATGCCCTCGCAGGAGTTGCGTAGCTCGGCCCAGCGTGTGAGATAGTCACGAGTCGACTCATTGGGGCCTTGGAAGCGCATGGAGAGCTGGCGAGGCTTGGGCGGCCGCTTGTACATGCTGGTGAAGTTGCAGATGAAGGCTTCAGTAAAGTCAACCCAGCTGTTGACGCTGCAGGGCTTCAGGCTGTTCAGCCATGTCCGGGCCGTGCCCTGGAGCATGAGGGGGACGTACTTCACGGCAATGCACTTGTTGCCGTTGGCGATGCTGACGGCTGTGGAGTAGTCGACCAGCCAGTCCTCCGGCTTCACGGAGCCGGTGTACTTGGGGGTATCTCTTGGGAGAGTGAACCCTTTGGGAAAGGGCTCATCTCGGATGCGGGGGCCAAAACAAGGCGGACCCAGCTCATCTTCCTCTTCTGGCGCCAGGGACCGATTAAGGCGGTCGATCCGGTGGCGGGCATCCTTTTCTCCGATTCCTTCTTGGCGGCCAAGGCGGTCGCCGAGTGATGGGTGGTCAACAGGAGGCGGCAAGATGTGCCTCTCCCCGTGGGGAGGAGGCGGAGGGCAGTCGTCTCGCCATCACACTGCTCTTGGGCGGCCGTCTTGGTCGCGCTCGATGGTGATGTGAGTCCGGCTACGGCTGGCAGCCGTCTCCTTGTCTCTTATATCATGGACGCCACCAGCCGGCGTCCGGGATGTCGCGCCTTGGTCTCGGCGAGGTGGTGGGTTGTCGTTTCGCTGGTTGGGCGCTTCAATGCGGCACCCGGCATCTTGCTGCTCAGCAGCCGTGTCAAGGAGCTTCTAAACTCGCTCCGTCATGTGGCGACGCTCGTTACCCTCGATCTTGTCTAGCTCGTCTGCTGCCGCCTGGGCAGCTCGTATGTTCTCTGTAGGCGTGGCATAGACGAGACGGTCTGTCCTGAACATGCTGGCGATGGCCGCGCCATGCTGCCTGATCAAGCCAACGCGGCTAGGCCCACCAGGAGCCGGAGTGCCGCCTACAACACGATCCATCTCCCGCTGGTAGGCCTCCGAAAGGCGTCTCATGCTGGCCAGCCCGCTGGCGCTCTCGACGAGCTGGATGCGGCGCGCTTCCAGCGTCTCGGCGTCGGCATCTTCTGGGCTTGGCGTAGCCAAGTCTTGCATTGCCGTCTGCAACGGGTCCTGACCGCTTGAGGGAGTCCTGGATTAGGGGGTCCCCGGACAGCCGGACTATCTCCATTGGCCGGACTGTTAGACTATGAAGATACAAGATTGAAGATTTCGTCTCGTGTCCGGATGGGACTCTACTTGGAGTGGAAGGCAAGCTAGGCAATACGTATATGGACATCTCCTCCTTTGTAACCAACCTTGTGTAACCCTAACCCTCTCCGGTGTCTATATAAACCGAAGGGTTTCAGTCCGTAGGACAACAGCAATCATACCATAGGCTAGCTTCTAGGGTTTGGCCTCTCTGATCTCGTGGTAGATCTACTCTTGTGCTACCCATATCATCAATATTAATCAAGTAGGACGTAGGGTTTTACCTCCATCAAGAGGGCCCGAACCTGGGTAAAACTTCGTGTCCCCTACCTCCTGTTACCATCCGACCTAGACGCACAGTTCGGGACCCCCTACCCGAGATCCGCTGGTTTTGACACAACATTGGTGCTTTCATTGAGAGTTCCTCTGTGTCGTCACCGTTAGGCTTGATGGCTCCTACTATCATCGATGGCGATGCGGTCCAGGGTGAAACTTTTCTCCCCGGATAGATCTTCGTATTCGGCGGCTTTGCACTGCGGGCTAATTCGCTTGGCCATCTGGAGCAGATTGAAAGCTACGCCCCTGGCCATCAGGTCAGATTTGGAAGTTTGAACTACACAGCCGACATCCGCGGAGACTTGATCTTCGACGGATTCGAGCCACAGCCGGGCGCTCCGTACTATCGTGATGGGTATGACCTAGCTCTGCCGCCGAACAGTACCCCAGAGGCCGCGCCCGCATCAGCTCCGACCCTTAGTTCAGAGCCAACTGCGCCAATCAAGGACGGGTGGTTACACACCGCCTCAGTGGCCGCAGTCTCAACGGCGATCGAGCCGAACACCTGCCTAACCCTCTGCGCAGCCCGTGACTCCAAGGTGCCGGACTCTTTTCCGGACTCCGAACCATCCGCGCCCCTGCCAATTGAATCCGATTGGGCGCCGATCATGGAATTCACCGCCGCGGATATCTTTCAGCACTCGCCCTTCGGCGACATTCTGAATTCACTAAAGTCTCTCTCTTTGTCAGGAGAGCCCTGGCCGGATTATGGCCAACAGGATTGGGATACGGACGACGAAGAAATTCGACGCCCACCCACCACCCACTTAATAGCCATTGTCGATGACTCAACCGACATGCTCGACTTCGACTCCGAAGACATCGACGGTATGGACGACGATGCGGGAGGCGAAGAGGAACCACCGCCCACAGGGTGCTGGACGTCCACCTCATCATACGGCGTATACACCAAAAGAAGACGACGACGAGGAACGGAAGGACGCAC
The DNA here is from genome assembly GCF_003073215.2 of Triticum urartu. Classification (NCBI taxonomy): domain Eukaryota; kingdom Viridiplantae; phylum Streptophyta; class Magnoliopsida; order Poales; family Poaceae; genus Triticum; species Triticum urartu. The sequence goes on from NC_053025.1 coordinate 393,297,988, forward strand.
CGAAGGCTTGTTCCCTCGAGAAGCAGTCAAAGCGGCGGCGCAAGCGCCGCCCCAAACCCCGCCTCGACAGAAACAACGATCATACAGACCCAGCGTTGGAGCAGGGCGAAACACTACCGGACCACGGCAATACGGAGAATCAAACCGAACAAACCAATTCTATCAAAGATAATAGTCCGGACGACATAATGCCGGACAGGCACCCAGAGCAGCAGAGCGCCCGTCAAAGTCTTGTTGCCACCGCGAGGAGCCTGAAAAAGCAGAAGCAAAGGCTCAAGGCTGCGTAGAACACACTCCAAATCAGATGGAGCAAAGTACTCAACACAGCAGCGAAGTACGGCGGCAATCGCCCACCAAGAGCTACCCAAAGCGGAAGCTGCTACCTGAATTCGATGAGGAGGCCTTAGACCCCCCACAACCAAAAATTAAAACAGCCATCTGGCCGGATAGAAGACCTCACGGCCAACATAAAGTGGCAAGCAACGCCGCACATAAGCCAATACGCGGTCTACGCGAGGGATCACATCAAAAGGACGGCGAAACCAGATCCATCTATGGACCACGCAAGCGTGCTCTAGCATACGATGCAACACAACAAACACCCGAACAATGCGGTACACCTAGATATAGGGGTGCCGCACACCCCCTATGTTTCACCGATGAGGTGCTGGACCATGAATTTCCAGAGGGATTCAAACCCGTAAACATAGAGGCATACGACGGAACAACAGACCCGGGGGTCTGGATTGAGGACTATATCCTCCATATCCACATGGCTCAAGGAGATGATCTCCACGCCATCAAGTATTTACCCCTCAAACTCAAAGGGCCATCTCGGCACTAGCTTAAAATCCTCCCCGAAAACTCCATTGGAAGCTCGGAAGAGCTCGAAGATGCTTTTTGGGCAAATTTTCAAGGGACTTATGTCCGACCTCCGGACGCGGACGATTTGAGTCATATAACTCAATAGCCCGGAGAGTCAGCCCAAAAACTTTGGAACATGTTTCTTACTGAAAAGAACCAAATTGTCGACTGTCCGGACACCGAAGCCTTGGCAGCTTTTAAGCATAGCGTCCGTGATGAATGGCTTGCCAGACACCTCGGCCAAGAAAAGCCGAGAACAATGGCAGCATTAACAAGCCTCATGACCCGCTTTTGCGCGGGTGAGGACAGCTGGCTAGCCAGATGCAGCACCAGCGACCCCAGCACATCCAAAGTTAGAGATGGAAACGGGAAATCACGGTGCAACAACAATAACAAATGCCAGAATAAAGAAGACAACACGCAGAGCACGGCAGTAAACGCCGGATTCAAAAGCTCTCGGCCAGGTCAGCAAAAGCCGCGCTCTAAAGGCGCCAGAGACGAACTGTCCAGCCTAAACAAAATTTTGGACCAAATATGTCAGATCCATAGCACCCCTGGTAAACCCGCTAATCATACCCACAGAGAATGTTGGGTCTTCAAGCAGTCCGGCAAACTCAACGCCGTACACAAGGGGGAGGATACACCAAGCGAAGATGAGGATGAGCCTCTCAAGCAAGACACCAGGGAACAAAAGAAATTCCCACCAGAAGTCAAAAAAGTCAATGTGTTAGACGTGATCAAAGGAAGAAACAAAACGGTACTCCCAGAAAAATATGCCCAAGGGCCTATCACCGCGAAGTCCTGCCACTGGTCGTCTCAACCGATCATTTTCGATCATCGTGATTACTCAGCAAGTATCTGGCGTGCAGGATGGGCTGCCCTGGTATTAGACCCAATAATTGACGGATACCACTTCACACGAGTCCTGATGGACGGTGGCAACAGTCTAAACCTGATATACCAGGACACAATCCGCGAAATGGGGATAGACCCAACAAAAATTCTCCATAGCAATACTACCTTTCAAGGAGTAATTCCAGGCCCAGGGGCTCATTGTACGGGCTCCCTGCTACTAAAGGTTATATTCGGCTTCCCCGATAACTTCCGTAGCGAACATTTAACCTTCCACATCGCTCCGTTCCAAAGTGGCTATCAAGCACTACTTGGACGCGAAGCTTTCACTCGCTTTAATGCAATACCGCATTACGCTTCCCTCACGCTCAAGATGCCCGGTCCACGTGGCATCATTACAGTGAATGGAAATATTGAGCGATCTTTGCGCGCCGAAGAGAGTGCGGCGGCCTTGGCAGCCGCACACTAAAAACGGCCTCACTAACTAAAGCATTTAACAGGTCGTCAAGACCTCGGACACGGTTAGACGAGTCCGACACAGCCATATGTAATTCATACCGGATCGATGGTCACACCCCTATTACAAATACAAGGGGCTCAACGCGCGTAGACAACTGACAATTTTTACTCATCTTGAATTATACATGGTTTTTTTTAAAAAAACTATCTTTTTGCACGACAACTTTTTCACCTAAGTTCCTCTCTTTTATAGATGATCATCGTGCTACACCCGTCCAGGATACGGCACAACGGAGACACAGGCGCAGACGTGCAGCAGGGACCCGCTCCAAGGATTCTTTTTAGATTAAGACCCTGCGTAAACCTTTTTACTGTCTCTTGTTGATACATATCCACCGAATTCTCAGCACAGTTGAGAAGGATGCTGACGTCTTGGCATGTGGCCATGCCAGAATATTGCACATACCTGGACACAAGGGGCTTCCTACAAAGGGCACTATTTAGGCCCGGTTTATACCATAAAGACCGAATACCTTAGGGAGTGTTCAGCGTCGCGAGTTTGGCCTTATGTGCATCAGCTCTGAATCATTGTCTTTGGTCAAATGTTGGGTTTGCCCGGCTCCTGTGTTTTGGTGCCTTACGTTCCGCTTTACCGGCTAAGGAAGCACCAGGAGAACTACTGCGATTGTGCCCTGGTTCATCCGGACGAGCACCTCAGTAGAGAAAGCCAAAAACTAACTGTCATGATATAGCGTGAGACTGGTCAACCACTCGATGACCTATAGGGATGTTAGAATTCCTCCGCCTTAACGAAGGGCCGTTTCCCGGCCAGGCATGTACGCACCCCGAGATCGGGAGAGTGCGGAGCCACCAGGGGCTATCTAGTAGCCCCACTGTCAAACTCCTATGGCCAAGTGAAAGTGTTACATCATTATAGTCCGGTTACCTCGTTCGCTGCGCTATCACCTCCTTAATAGGACCAAGACGTTGGGTTAAGTATGAACACACGTTTTTTCTGAGCACCTCCGCATTATATGCGTGGGGGTGAAGCCGACGACTGCAATCTTTCAGCTTATACACATGTATACAAAAACGGCCGCACAGGAGGCATCATATTACTTTTGGGCAAAGGTACAAACACAGCCTTATAAAATTTCATAAAACATTGTGTTTACAATGGGAATACATGTCACTCAAACATAATATTCTTCCAGCACTGGGCCTCTATCAAACGAGCACCCTCGAGAACCTCCTCGAAATAGTGCTCGGCAGCCACTCGGCCTATGGCCGAACCCTGCGCCGCAACAGTGGTAGCGTCCATCTCCGCCCAGTATGCTTTAACACGGGCAAGGGCCATCCGCGAGTCTTCTATGCACGCCGACCTCTTCATCGCATCAATGCGCGGCACCGCACCAAGGACCTGCTGCACTAAGCTAAAATAGCTATTCGGCTTTGGCCTTTCCGGCCATAGCTGATCCACGACAGACCTCATGGCGAGTCCGGACAACCTATTTAGTTCGGCCCATTCGGCTAGCTGATCAATCAAAGGAAGCGGACGCTCTGGAATGTTGAATTGCGACCAGAACAGCTTGTCCACCCCACGATCTGCTTGACCTTGGAAGTATTTGGCCGCATCGGCAACGCTCGCCGCCAAGTCCATATATGCATCTGCCGAACTCCACAGCCGATCCATAGGGGCATACCGTGGATCTCCGAACTTCCTCCGTAGCATGAAGGGCTTCCCAGCCGCAATATCCTCGGCTTCCCGCAGCTCCTCCTTCTTCGCTCTCATAGCAGAGCGGGTGTCTTTGTCCGCCATCATGGCCTTCTCAAGGTCCGTTGCCTTCGCTTGGTTTTCTTTTTCAAGAAGCCGGCAATGGTAGGCAGTGTCCTTTAATTCTACGTCCATCTTGGCCATCTTCTCTCTGCTCTCGCCATGTGCGGCCTTCTCGGCTTTCAACTCTTCGGCCGCCTTCAAAGCAGCCGCATTACTAATCCTCGCTTGTTCCTTGGCTCGGGCAAGTTCTGCCCGCAAGGTTTCCACGGTGGCAGCTCCATCTGCAGTCACAACATATTAAAGATACTGGCATCATGCTGCTCTTACTATGTGGCATTCACCAGATAATAACACTTACCCCGTGCCTCATCAAGCCTCTTGTTAACAATCTCGATGTCGGTGTCTGCCGCATCCAGTTGTCGTTTTAATTTGGCAAACTCACTAGTGCGGCTAGCCACCGGAGCTTCCACCGCCTGCACATAGGGGCCGTCTGGTTATTTCCTGGGACTGTGATCCTCTATTTGCCGCCGTTCTCGTCGACAACTAGAGTCTCAGGGGTTACTATCTACACAGGGCACACCTAACATGTGCAGTACTATCACATATTATCTCACGTACCTCAAAGCCTGTTAGTAGACTCATAAAAGCGTCATGTAATCCGCTTTTGGCGGACGAGATTCTCTCCATCACCATACACATCAGCATACGGTGTTCTTCTGAGATGGCCGCTCACCCCACCAACTCCCTTAGAACGTCCGACCGCACACCAGACGGTGCCGGATTCTTTTGTCTGCTCTCTTCGGGAGCCGGACGCTGGGGACTTCAGGGGTCTATGGGATTATCTTCTGGCCTCACCGGATCCGGAGAGGCCCTCCGTGACGACACTTCGGGGTCGCGCGCTTCTTGAGCGGAGGAGTCTAGGGGAGGTGTTTCGCTCTCCATCATCTCTGGAAGAAGATCCCCCGTAGACGAGCTCATCTGAGAGGGGCTAAGGCCCGAACTACAAGATATATGCGGTGGTTATTTTCTCAGAAAAAAGATAGCATACCTTTACTATTAAAGTATTTTGGATCACTTATGACTCGTTGGAGGGCTGATCCCCCCCGCGGACTTTGTGCGGCAAAAGCACCCCCCGAGGCAGGCCCTCTGTGGGAGACTTCTTCTCCCGTTTGGAGGCTTCGGCTTCCGGATCCTCAGAAGCAGTCCTTTTCCTCCCCCGGTTGTCCTCCTTCATGGAGACGCTCATTCCCTCAGTTGGAACGGGCTGCGATGGGGGCCCGTGTCCGCCCGTATTATCCCCCGGTATCTTCCTTCAAGGGCTCCGGGCAAGGTGCGACCTCAAGCATCTTTTCCAATACCGTATTTTCCAAACCCTCAGGGACGGGGGCCAAATACCGAATCATCTTCGCCTTTGTTAGCTAGTCCTGGTAAAAAGGCGAACTCTCAGAAATAACTTCGTAACGAATAAAAGACAGTGTGTTCGACCAGAGGATTTCTTACTTGTTCGATGGTGCGGTTACTGCTCAGGCCCACGTCCTCGGTAATATCTGGACACTCTACTTGAGGTCCGAAGAATGACTTGTACATCTCCTCGTGTGTCAGGCCGAGGAAACTTTGAATGGCACGTGGTCCCTCTGGGTTGAACTCCCGCAAGCGAAGGGGCCGGCGTTTGCAAGGCTGGACTTGACGAACCAGCATAACTTGTATCACCGCAACCAAATTAAAATCTCCCTCGAAGAGATCTCGGATGCGGCTTTGCAGTATAGGCACATCCTTGGCTGGACCCCAACTCAGACCTCTGCTAATCCATGACATCAGTTGTGGTGGGGGGCCCGAGCGGAAAGCAGGGGCAGCCGCCCACTTGGCACATCTGCGAGCTGTGACATAAAACCACTCCCGCTGCCATAATTCGGACACCTCTGGGAAGGTACCTTTCGGCCATGGAGCTCCTGCCATCTAGCCTATTGATGCACCTCCGCACGCTGCATGTTGCCCCTCGATCATCTTCGGCTTCACTTCAAAGGTCTTTGAGCCACAAGCCGAAGTGAGGGGTGATACGGAGGAAAGCCTCGCACATGACAATAAATGTCGAGATGTGAAGAAAGGAGTCCGGAGCTAGATCATGGAAATCTAGTCCGTAATAGAACATCAAACCCGTGACGAAGGGATCTAGAGTGAGGCCTAGACCTCGGAGGAAGTGGGAGACGAACACGACGTTCTCGTTGGGTTCGGGAGTAGGGACGATCTGCCCTCGAGCAGGTAGCCGATGCGAAACCTCGGCGGTCAGGTATCTGGCCTCCCTCAACTTCTTAATGTCCTCTTCCGTAACGGAGGAGGGCGTCCATCGGCCTTGAAGGCTGGATCTGGACATGATTGAATTTCCGAAGCACCTAAACCTGGGCTTTGGGTGTTAGAACTCGAGGCGGGGGAAGGGTTCGATTGAGCACGAGAGGGAAAAAAGCAAAAACCTTGTCCCTTTATAAAGAGGGTGAATATCAAGCGTCCTCTTCATAGCCGTTTAAGACTTGCCTATAATCTAGGAGTCCTAGACACGGTTGGGTTACCCACGCCTGTATTAATGAGAATCCCGTAATAAGGGGGCACGATCTCTGCTTTGACAAGACGTGTCAAAAAACTGCCTCACGTTATGTGCGGGGCTGGTTAAAAGAAATGGTTCGAATAATCACCAGGCCATGACATAACGTCACGCTGCCAAAACAAGCAAGCAAATAAGATCTGCGAAAATATCATACTCTCTACGGTGGAATGTGGAACTTATTTTGCAGGATCGGACACTATCCTCATATTCAAATTCTTCTGTGATGTATTCGGAGAAGGAACCCGCCTTGCAATGCTGAAGACAATACTGCACGCCAGACTCATCGTCATTGAAGCCTAGTTCAGGGGCTACTGAGGGAGTCCTGGATTAGGGGGTCTCCGGACAGCCGGACTATCTCCATTGGCCGGACTGTTAGACTATGAAGATACAAGATTGAAGACTTCGTCTCGTGTCCGGATGGGACTCTACTTGGCGTGGAAGGCAAGCTAGGCAATATGTATATGGATATCTCCTCCTTTGTAACCGACCTTGTGTAACCCTAAACCTCTCCGATGTCTATATAAACCGAAGGGTTTCAGTCCGTAGGACAACAACAATCATACCATAGGCTAGCTTCTAGGGTTTGGCCTCTCTGATCTCGTGGTAGATCTACTCTTGTGCTACCCATATCATCAATATTAATCAAGCAGGACGTAGGGTTTTACCTCCATCAAGAGGGCCCGAATGTGGGTAAAACTTCGTGTCCCCTGCCTCCTGTTACCATCCGGCCTAGACGCACAGTTCGGGACCCCCTACTCGAGATCCTCCGGTTTTGACACCGACACCGCCCCTTCCAGAGTGCTCGCCGTGGCTGATCACGAGCACCTCCGTGACGGTGTTGCCTCCGCTGTCCGCGCGAGGAAGCGGCTCATCGTAGACCACCACATTGGAGGGGAACGTGTTGAGCGAAGCCGTGTCAGAGTCGACCAACATTGGGTCGGTGGAGCCACCCGACTCCAAGTCAGCAGTAGGCTCGCTGGCGACATGGAGCTGCTCGAGGGGGCCCACAAGGAGGCCTTCAGGGCCATTGGTTCCCACGTCGGATGCGGGCTCGTCAGAAAGGCGAATCTCGCCAACAAGATTGGTGAGGCAGCTCGCTGCGCAGGCAATCCCCGCACCGTGCAGCGCCTCGGCGCAGATGCCGTCCGGCGTGCCGGGCTGGCTTTGCTCGCCAAGAAGGAACAGGGTTCCCATCCAGAATAGGTCTCTAGGAGACGGTGCACCTTGCCCCACGGTGGGCGCCAAATGTCGGGGGTTGGGTGCGACATATGCCAAAGGATGACTTATCATGGTGGGAGGCGAGTAGAACGTCGCCGGTGCCTGGAAGCGGGATGAGGCGTAGACACGATAGCCGGCGTACTTTACCCAGGTTTGGGGCTCTCCTAGGAGATAACACCCCTAGTCCTGCTCTGCGGGGTCTCCGCATAATTACTAACGTGTAAGTGGTACAATGGTGCTCCTCGAGCTGTTTGCTAGAGGTGGAGGCAGGCAAGCACGCTATCTCCTCCTCTAGGTATGAGTCTAGTCCTAACAGGGCCAAACCCTTTGCATGGGTGCCCTGGGGGGTTTATATAGGCCTACCCCCAGGGGTACAATGGTAATCTGGCCAGGTGTAGGGCCCGGTCGTCATTCTCTCTGGTCGTCGCCCTCTTTGCCGACAGCTGGGGCCCGCCGCCTAGTGGGCCCCGCAGTCTGGTCTAGTGCGGAGCCGACAAGCCGCTCCCGCCGCTTGCGGGTCTTGCCGATTGCTGATCACTATAGCCGTAACGCTAATGATGCAGGCTTGGTCGGGGAATCATGGCTATAGTCCCGCCGCCTGGTGGGCGATCACTGTTGCCACTCCGTGTCTCGTCTGGTTGATGGCGTATGGGGCCCGAGGGAGGGATTGGCCGCCTGCTGGTAGCCAGCTCCTCCGAGGTCCGGCTGCCCCAGCCTCCTCCGTCTTCAGGGCTTTGGCTGCCAGGTAGGGCCCGCTGTCTGCAAGCCGTACCTGACAGGCTGTCGTGGGAACAAGACTCCTCCTGTCAGGTGTGATGTATGGGGGGAGAGGCAACAGTGCCGCGTCATGCGGAGATCTCTACCTGTACAGGGCACTGTGGCCACGCCCGTCCCTGGATTCGGGGGGAAGGCTTGCACTGTAGCCATACCCCATCTTGTCTCTTTGATGAGGGTGCAGACTTTCAGGGCGCCACGGGCCGACTGCTAGGAGCCAGCCTCTCTGGAGGCCGCTCTCTAGGAGTCAGCCCATCGGGATGCCGCCCTCCGGAATTCGGCCGCCTTCGACCAGTCGGCCGCTTGGCCAACCGGCCGCCAGAAGGCGGAATCTTTATTTTGACGTCTTTGAGGGGCACAGCCAGCCCCGTTGCCTTCAAAGGCTCGGGGGCTCGGGTTAGGCTACCCGTGGCCCATTAATCCGACAATCTCAAAAGATAAGATAGACAGAATTGCACTACGGAATGCAAGATGATGAATACTTGAGCTCCTTTGAAAAGAATCTCGATGAACACTTCGAAAAGGAATTAAATCCTTGATGAACCACCATGTAGAGCCTCCTTGAAGAACTCCGTTAATAAAGAATGATCAAAAGGAAGTGAAGGATGACAAGAGTAAGATTGAAGCCTTGAAATGATTAGTTGGAACTTCGCGACGAGATAATGCGGAAAAACTTGGAACTCTGGAAAAGAAAGATGAACAATTGAAATCAACAATTTTGATGAACCACGGAATAAGGAATTAATCATTTGGGGGAAACAAGAATAATAATTATGTTCTGCTTATCGTTCACCAATATAAATTGATTACAAGCAACGGATTTGGCATACTACTTATTCTCATTGGAAAGGATTAAGGAGAGATACAACGCTAACTTGAGGAAGCTCTTCAACGATCCACCAATAGGCTTGGAAAGAACGAATGTGTTAATATGACAACCATGGAAGAGAAATCTTGAATGAACCACCGTAAGAATTGAAAACGGACAAATAAAAGATAGCGAAACACCGGGAGGAATTAGAAAATGAACAAAGATACTTGAGAGAATTTAGATGCAAGTGAACGAAGAGATCCCGAGTTTATTAGATAATACTTGAATAATGCACCGGTATGATTTGGAGAACGAGAGCTGAAAACTAGAATGAATAATTCTGAGATGATGGGCTCCGGAGAATCAAACTAAAAAGACTCCCGAATTGCTCCGGATGGATGAAAAGAATTCTCACAATCGCAAACAATTATGAGAGGACGGCATGAAGCTAGAACCACGAGTCTTGAGAGAACGGGTAAGATTGAAGAGAAACTCTTCTTCGGTCTTTAAAATCCAAGAATGACAACGAGAAACACCATCAAGAATTGTTGAGACCACTCCAGAATGATTAAAAGAGGAAAGGTTGAGCCAAAGGTGAAAAGAATTTGAAAGATCTTGGAGGAAGACATATGACTGATGATAATTCATTCTTACGTCAAACTTGGAAAAGAATTTGAGAAGCTCCGAGAAAATTTGAAGAGTCAGGTAGGATCCTGGGAAAAGACCTGTGGGTTAGGGCCCACACAAAAGATACATCGTTGAAATGATTTTGAATAGAGATTGCACCGGTTGAATAAAATGGCTTGAATGAGGAAACAACCTCGAAAACTAGCTTGGATTGATTAAGAATAGAAGCACTAATCTTCCAAGATATCTTTGGCACAATGGAACAAATAGAAAACGAGAGGTGAATGATTAAGAGGTGCACCGGCATAAGACAGCATTGAGGCTTCCTTAGTATCTTCATGAGAATCACCAGGTAAGGACATTAAAGGAAAAGGATGAAGAGTCTTCACATGAATGAGATTGATACTTGATTAAGAAATCTGAGTCCTTGAAGAAAAAGCGTGGGAGGGCGGGGAAAACAAAGGCAACTTGGGGACGGATGAAACAAATAATGTTAAGAAGACTTTTAGTTGATCTTGCGGATGTTGAAAATGATCGGATCCACTTGAAGAGAAACACACCGCTTGAAAAGGATTTACATGAAAATCTCGATTATCATGAAGGATTGGTATTCACATAGAAATATGAGAACACCGCTTAGGAAAAAATATATGGATTCAACACTTGACTTCGAAGCAACTCAAATACCACAATCGAAAACAAAACAAAGGATTGACTTGCAGAATAAACCGGAAACAAACACATGATAGATCCCATATCGTATCATGTGTCTGTTGGAAAGATATTCTAGTAGCTACTTGAATTCCCACTTATAAACTCCCGAAACTTTCTGGTTATGCAATCAGGTGTTGGGGATACAGGGGAAGCATAATATCTCACCCAAAACTAGCAAATCCTACATCCAACTGTATCCATCCTTCAACACATAACCAAGAAACCTTCGGAAAACATTTACCTCAACCTTCGAAAAGCATCCGTTATACGAGTTATGGAAATACTCCTGAACTCCCGCCCCAGTACTGGGTGGCGTCGAGGTTATCTCATCAACAACTGCATAAAAGAGATTTTCGATGTCGGTGAAACTCAGGTATTCCAGAACTGCAACGATAAAATTGTGACGACAACACCTCGGAGCTCAACTCCCCGGGACACTGCCACAACCCCTAAATGTCAGGAGGCACCAAGAATAATGTTCTCGTCACAAAACCATCGGAATGATTCCAAGATACCCGCGTGATCCTAAAAAATTTCATGAAATTTGAGAAGAGAAGAGTCAAAACTCTACGTCAGGAGGCCTCACCAGAGCGACAAAGGGACTGAGGAGTAAAAAGAATCCTACTCTCCGATATATATAATCCTAAGACTCAAAACATTTTGTTCTAGACTCAACAACGTCAGCGATTCGATCAAGTAGGGGGCTCCTAAGTCGGGGATGGCTCTGATTACCAACTTGTAACATGCACAATGCGACTATATCTCCCACGTGTCGGGCACGACTTAGAGGCATAGCCGCATGGTAGGCATGTCGCAAGAGGGGTAATATTTACCCCATGTACTGAATAAGAAAGGGATAAAGAGTTGGCTTACAATCGCCACTTCACAAAAATACAAGTTAAACATACATCATCCAAAATACAATCAAGGTCCGACTACGGAACCAAAATAAAAGAAGACAAACCCCAAATGCATAGATCTCCGATCGCCCCAACTGGGCTCCACTACTGATCGACCGGAAATGAAACAACACAATGAACAAGATCTTCATCGAGCTCCCACTTGAGCTGGGTTGCGTCACCTACGCTGGTATCATCGGCACCTGCAACTGTTTGGAAGTATCTGTGAGCCACGGGGACTCAGCAATCTCACACCCGCGAGATCAAGACTATTTAACTTAAGGGTAGGAAAGGGTAGTGAGGTGGAGCTGCAGCAAAGCACTAAGCGTATATGGTGGCTAACTTACGCAAATGAGAGCGAGAAGAGAAGCAACGCAACGGTCGTAAACTAGAAGTGATCAAGAAGTGATCCTGAAACTACTTACACACAACCATAACCCCAAAACCGTGTTCACTTCCCGGACTCCGCCGGAAAGAGACCATCACGGCTACACACGCGGTTGACACATTTTAATTAAGTTAAGTTTCAAGTTCTCTACAACTGGACATTAACAAATACCCATCTGCCACATAACCGCATGCACGGCTTTCGAAAGTTCCAACCCTGCAGGGTTGTCCCAACTTAGCCCATCACAAGATCTCATGGTCAACGAAGGATGTTGCTTCTCCCGAGAAGACCCGATCAGTCTCGGAATCCCAGTTACAAGACATTTCAACAATGGTAAAACAAGACCAGCAAAGCCACTCGATGTGCCGACAATCCCGATAGGAGTCGCACGTATCTCGTTCTCAGGGCGACACCGGATGAGACTAGCTACGAGTAAAACCAAACCTCAAGTTTCCCCGAGGTGGCCCCGTAGGCAGCTCGGTTCGGACCAACACTTAGAGAAGCACTGGCCCGGGGGGGGGGGGGTTAAAATAAAGATGACCCTTGGGTTGGCCGACTCAAGGGAAGGGTAATAGGTTGTTAGGCAAATGTAAATCCAAGGTTGGTCCTTGCTGGAGGAGTTTTATTCAAAGTGAACTGTCAAGGGGTTCCCATAACACCCAACCGCGTAAGGAACGCAAAATCAAGGAACATAACACCGGTATGAAGGAAACTAGGGCGGCAAGAGTGGAAGAAAACACTAGGCATAAGGCCGAGCCTTCCACCCTTTACCAAGTATATAGATGCATTAATTAAATAAGAGGTATTATGATATCCCAACAATATCCATGTTCCAACATGGAACAAACTTCAGCTTCACCTGCAACTAACAACAAGGGGCTGAGCAAAGCGGTAACATAGCCAAACATGGGTTTGCTAGGAAGGCGGGTTAGAGGCTTGACATGGCAATATGGGAGCCATCATAAACAAGTGGTTGGTAGCGTGACATAGCGATAGAGCGAACAACTAGCAAGCAAAGATAGAAGTGATTTCGAGGGTATGGTCATCTTGCCTAAGATCCCGCAAGGAAGAAGAATGAGTCCATGAAGAAGACAAACAGACGTAGTTGAACGAATCCTCACAACTCCGGAACAGAACCGAAGCTAACAAGGGAAGCAACCCAAAAAGAAGCAAGCAACATAGTAAACAACCAATACATGAACATGGCATGATGCACAGCCAAGTATGATGCATGTCCGGTTTAAAGAGGCATGGCAAAGCAAAATGCACAAACAATCCTACAAATTAAGTGGAGCTCAATATGCAACTCCGTTGCATATTGACAAAACACCACGTCAATTATTTAGTTCTCTCTCGTTTAGTACCCAACAATGTTAAATGTTATTAAACATGGCAAGAGTGGAAGCATAATAAAACTACCTATCTAGGCAAATTTAAAAGAGGCCGGAACAACAAGCAACAAGTCCAGAAAAATCCTCATGTGCATATTTTGGGTTTGGTACTGTTCTGCCCTAAACACAATTTTAGAGTTATTAAACATGCAACGTAAGTACACCATGTTAAACTAGGCATTTTTCTACCCCATTTACATATAAAGTTTATTAAATTTGGAGCTACGGTTATTAAGTTATGAAATAAAGCATTTTAACATGGCATAGGAGCTAATTTAACCAAACAACATTGTAAACATTTTAAACATGCATGAAAGTTGGATATAATTAAACTAGACAAGATTCCAAGCATTTTTCATATATAAGTTATTTACAAAAGATGCATGGTTGGTGAGTTATGATATGCATGAAGTTGGAGCGGTTTTATGTTAAACTGCACTCTCTGGAAATTGGACAAAATCGCAGCAGCAGGAAAAAACCTATGGGCCGATTCTGACTAGCCCAACAGTGGAAGGGGGAGGCGCAGCGGTGGCTCACCATGGGCTTGGCCCATGAGTTCGAGGGGAAGCAGGCCGGGGCGCTGCCGGGCCTCAGCGCTAGATGGGAGGCAGGCCGACGCAGCGGCTCGGGTCAACACGGGCGAGCGGAGGCGTTGACTACGTGCACTCTTCTCCTGCTCGATGCAGGAGCAGGGGAGGCCGGCGATGGCGCGAAGACCGGCGAGGCTCCGGCGAGGCAGGTCCGGCAGGGGAGCGGGTCTCCCGGACGACGGCTCTGGCCGGGAACGGGCTTGGACGGCAGAGGAGGCAGCGCTCAACAGGGTCACAACTCACGAACAGTGATGCTTGCAGGCTGGGAGACCGGCGACGAGCTTGACGAGGCGGCGACCGGGGCGACTCCGGCGGGCGATGCGTGCAACGAGGAGGAGGGAGCTCGTGCTCCTGCATCCATGAACGAGGCGTGGCAGAACTTGGCGCGCGGGTGACGATGGAAGCAGAGGAGCGACGCGACAACGAGGGCGGCGCTGGAGGCTCCTGGCGGCTGGACACGGCGACGCGGCGGGGAAGACAAGGTCCTGGAGGCGCTCGAGCAGAGGCGCGAGCGTCCTCTTCTGCTCAATGTGAAGTAGAGCAGTGACCGCGACAGCTTGCAGGCGGGGTCGCGGGGCACGCCGGCGGCTGCACAAAGCAGGGGAGGTGCAGACAGGCAGCAGCGCAGCTGCACAGGGATCCGGCGATGCGGAGGCTTGGCGCGGGACTTGGCGAGGCGGAGGGCGTTCTACGGATCCGTGGCGCCGCTCGGCGCAGGAAGACGAAGGATGCCGACAAGCTTGCTCCGGGACGAGGCGGCCATGATGGGCATGCTTCTGTTATCCCTGAAGAAAGAGAGAGAGAGAGACCGCTGGTTGAGGGAGATAGAAGAAATAGGGGAAGAAGGAAAAGAGAAGGAGAGGCAGGGTGTGGCGCTGGGACGGCCTGGCCCTGGTCGCCGGTGGTGGTTGAGGCAACAGGTCGAGCTCCTGCTCGAGCAGGGTGGCGCGCAAGGGGCTCGGCTGTTGGGGTTTCAAAGTGAAGCAGAGGAGGCCGATGGTTGGTGGGGAGTGATCGACAGGATTTTGGATCAGGGATGCGCACACGGATTGGATGGGGGTTGATCCCGAGGTGGGTGGAGACAAGAGGAGTGGCGGCGGTAGCTAGGAGGATCCCTAGAAATTAGGGATTTGGGTCTAAAAATGGACTAGTGTCTATATATATATACGAAAGGGGGATGATTTGGATCCTCCGATTATGATTGGGCGGTCCGGAATAAATGGATTATGGAGTCCAAAAGAGAAATCGAAGATAATTAGGGGATGTTTGGGGATGATCCGGATCCATCACTCAGGACTGCTCGGGTCGGGTTCGGGACAACTTTCGGACGCGCGTGCGAGGAGGGCCGCGGGCAGACGAGAGAGGTTAGATTGGACCTGGCGGTAGGTAGTGGGCTCTGCAGAAAGCCTTGGCTGAGAGAAGAGAAGAGAGAGAGAGGCCCGGCGACTGTTTCCAGAGACCAAAAACGTCCGACGATTTGTTCGACTATAATGTCGCTATAGTTATCCGTTGGGGCGTCAAACAGACTCCGAATGCGATGAAACTTGGCAGGCGGCCTACTGACAACATAGCAACACCGCATGCCAACTTTCAACCCATTCTGAGAACATTTTCTGGCCACTTACAAAATTATATTTCAGACGTGCCGCGGGCGCGTGCAAGTGTGTCTGGGCTCAGAACGGACAACAGACGGAACTGGGGGAACCCGGACGAATGTAAGTTTTGAAAACATGATGATGCAATGCACATGCTGACATGGCAAGATGAAACACGCAAGAAAATGACATGGCAAAGACAGCGAATAACTGGAAGACAGCTAGCGCAACAGTCTCAGGGCGTTACACTCCCTCTCGCACTAAATACATGCATTGCCTATCTAGTCCCCCAACCTCTCGTGTGCACACACGGATGTTGTCTATCTAGGTCACTCCCTCGAGACAGTCTCACTCTTTCTTCCGCACGGCGGGCCACACCTTCTCAATCTCGCTCTCTTTAGCTGAGTCTCATTTAACCTCGTTTTCTTTCACACACAAATGATATATCTCCTTGTTCGGGCCTCGATCGACACACTCTATACTCTCTCACGCAGATTGTCCATCCAGGTCAGTCCATCCAAGCCGCCCCCACTCTTTTGACCTCATGGCGGGCCACGCTCGCTCAATCTCTCTCTCTCTCTCCCTCTCTATCCCCCCCTCTCTCTCTCTCTTTGTATGTCTCGATTGACGTCGCTCTTTCTCGGACAAAAACGATATATCACCATGTTTGAGCCCAATTCGACCTATTCACATTGTATACTCTCTCACGCACATTGTCTATCTAGGTCACTCTCTCCAACCCGTCTCACTCTTTCGATCGCACGATGACCCTATGTGATTGATTGACCTTGCTTCCTCCCACGCACAAAATATATCTACACGCCTGTGACTGGGTCATCTCTCAAGCTCTATCTTACAGCCCTCACCCTTGCCAAAAGCTCAATCAGACAATATCTCTCCAGAGCATATATATCTGTTCAATGGATGTCGGACCACACTCACTTTGTCTCTCTATCTATATGTCTCTCGATTGACCTCGCTTTCTCACGCCGTATCTTCCACACATTGAAGCTACCTCTCCATCCCTCGCAAAGCCGGAGCTATTTACATTGCGAGGGACACTCCAACCTTGGATTAATTTGTGTAGGCATTTATTCCGGTCGGTTTAGATTATATTTTCGTAGCATTCGGCCCACAACTACTCCAAACACTGTTGCAACCCCCGCAACTCCCCTAGTTGATTTCCCTCTGGCTCGGTCATCGCTCTCTCGCACATCCTTTCTCGCCTTCAACGTCGCACCATGGTATTATTGCAAAAAACTCTGTTGTTCTCTTTAATTATTATAAATAAGCTACAAAACTACACACTGATAGTCCACTTGGAATGGAATAAATTTCGACCCACAAATTAAAGTGCTACAAACTACACACCGAGGGGCCCACATGTCATGAAACAAATTTGGACCCATATACAAATTAAAAAAATAAAGGACGAGGATTGAACATGCGACCAGGGCCTTTGTTCACATAATAGGCAACATACGTAGAACAACAATGTTTGTTGTACCTCGCTCTGTTCACATAATGTATTTATATTACCATAGCCTATTTAATGGATAACATGTAATACTATTTTAAGTACTATTCACCTTCACTTACTGGTGGGTTCCCTGTGTGCTCTCTCTCTCCTCCCCTTCTGCGTTTAGACGCATGGGAAAACACGAAGAACTCGCGGGCGATGTTGCCGTTGACCATATCTGGGCACGTTCACAAGTTACGGCACCAGTTTCACGTACTAGCAGCACTAGTCAGTGTGTAAGTGCAATGCACGTTAATTTGGAAGTATATTAAGTGCATGCGGATATTAAGTAGGATATTATTTGCGTGTTATTATGTGATTAACACTATTTTTGGCATGAAATTAACTACACGCTAAACGTGTTGAGCGCTCGACATTGAAGCAGTCTAGGTCGTTGGATGACAAGGAATACATGTGGCTTGATGACGTTTCATATTTAATTTGATACGACTCTAGCAGAACATTCAATCGATCAAATCATAGATTTCGTTCAGTCTGACTCCGACTGTAAATTATACGAGGGTCGATCTAAAATAAATGGAAATGATAAACGTTCAGATTTTAAGCATGGCAATCCGAACATTTTTTTATGGGAAATTTAGATTACGCGGCGGCAGTGGGGGCGTCTTGTGGTGGGAAGCGGCTCCTCTGCCGTGCTCTATGTGTCATCGGGCCACTAACTGACGGCGACGGCGACGCCTTGCGCCGTTGTTGGCGTACTCCTGGACGTTGGCCAAGCTTCAAGGAAGGCCAAAATGTTCTGGACTTCAGAGCGAGTCAACTAGTGGGAGGAGGCGACTGGCGTTGGTGCAAGGAAGCGTTCGACGGCGGCCATCCATGTCGTTGAGGGGGGCACTGGCACCCGCGCAGGGACATGCGCTGTCAATGGCACAACGGAGACATTCGTGTGCACGGGCACCAGCACGGGCGCGCATGTCCGTGCACGCATAGGCGCATGCGCTGCCAGGTGCACGGACACCGGCACGGGCGTGCGCGTGAGTTCATGCGCAGGCGCATGCGCTGGCAGGTGCATGGGCATGTGAAAGTTGGCAGGGACCTCGTGGAACCCCGTGGCATCGAGCTCGGCGACAATGTGTGGCTCCCAGCCCATCAATGCCACGGGGATGGGCGCTGGCGTAGTCGGGGCGACGGAGCCGGAATGGGAGCGGGGATAGGCACGGCGTCTTCCCGCAAGGCCAGTTCAAGCTCGTCCCAAAGCGCCTTATGTTCTTGAGACTCCAGCTGGGTGTCTTCCTCAGGAAACTGGAAGACTAAGGGCAGACCATCGTGGTGCGGCATGGCGTACGTTTAGGTCAGGCTGGTTGGAGGTAGACGACAGGAGAATCGGAGAGGAAAAGAGAAGATTGTAGCGATACCGGGTAGTGCGGGGTTGATTTTAAACTGCAGCACCGACGACATTAAAAGTGGGAGCAGTTGGGACGAAGGTGGGTGGCGGAGCTTGGTCAAAGGGCACGCCTCCCGGTGAGCCTGCACACCGGTCTGCTTACACGCCTCCCTGTCAGCCGGTGCAGCGGTCTGCTCGCACGCCTCCCATTGACTCACACGCTTGCTCGAACGGCACCTGCCAATGAGAAGCAGGACTTGTGGCGGCACGGAAACGCCCACGGTTTCAATAGTGAAAGCGTTCGCCTTAACGTGACAGGTCTTTGTTCCAAAATACCTTGGCTCTTCATTTGTGCAACTTGTCATAAGCAGCTTGTCTCAAATTGAAGAAAAAATTACGAAGTAATATTTGTGCCATATCACGTGACCAAGCTCAGTTTCAAGAATTTATGGTCACTTTTGGATTTTATAAAATTTAAGATCCAGGATTCGAAACAATATCATAACCTGCATCATGCAATAAATTTTCAAGCCATACATTTGTCCTGTTGTATTTCTTAAGAAAGGATTTGGTCAAACATTTTGCTTAGTTAGACTTCAGACAAGTTATATATGCAGAGTAAAAGGATAATCCCTCCATACCAGTGCATTGCCTGATATATTAACTCAAGTACTAGGCACGAACAAACGGGCTCAATTCTGTGCTCATCCTGGTGTAGTAGTAGTAGTACTAGGCAATGCAGTTGACGGGTGACCTTGGTGAGCGGCGACCGAGGGAATTGAACCATGCTCGGCACGGTAGGTAACCTTGTCTAGTTACTAAAGCATCCCTCTGTTGTTCATCGGTAGTCATTATGGACCGGGGACATGAGGGGAATTTCCTAGGTCTGGAATTCTAGCCGCCAGATATTTCGACTCGAAATGCGGAGGCTCGACTGGTTGGGGTTGCCTAATGTGCGTACCACGCACGCCACCAGAAGGACACGAGCCTGATATTTTATTATTTATTATTTTTTAGGATCAACATGAGCCAAGGTCTGGCTGGTATGCCGTTGGGTCCTACCATTCGAGAATACGAAAGGAACCTTTTAAATTGCCAAACGAATCTATGTGTATTACAATGCCCGTATTTTCCTTCCAAATACTAATCTCAATGTGGTAATTGATTTATGACGAGTTGTTGAATTAGAGTGAATTTGTCATATAGTGATCTCAACATGGATTTCATATTTCATGGTATCCCTAGTAAGTTTTTCAATGCAAATTCAAATTTAAATGATGAACAATATGGAGGTGAGAAAACTTTGTATGTATCAAGCATATGACCACACACACACATGAACACAACAACAATCCAATATGTATAGTGCATCTATTTTTCCAAACCATGCATGTATGACACGAATTCAAAAATACTCCTTCTGTTCCTAAATATTAGTCTTTTAGAGATTTCAACAAGTGACTACATACGGAGCAAAATGAGTGAATCTACACTCTAAAATATGTCTATATACATCCGTATGTGCCAGTCCATTTGAAATCTCTAAAAAGACTAATATTTAGGAACGAAGGGAGCAAAATATAAGACATGCATGGTCCTCAATTCAATATTTAAAATGAACATGAAACTGAAACATGAATATTAAGTCTAGTACTACAATACATGCAAATGTTTTGTTTAATTAGGCGGATCTATGATTGTCGAGGGTCAGCCCCTCAACCTTAGATAAAATTGTGAAGCTCTGTTTAGGGTTGTTTAGATTATATTTGTCCCCACCCTCCCAATCACCGATTGGTTGTGCACCCCCACCCCTCCTCCCCTGGAGAATATCATGTGCCCCATACCTTAGATGCTATATGCCGATACGAGTTGCTTGGAGCATGTAGATCTGAGATATAGCAGCTCACATGATGTCTTAATATTTTTACAGGAAACCTTGATGAGTTTGAGAATTGCACACAATTTGTACAAAAACTACTCAGATGCCCTTGGATCCCATATCCAACGACCTCGAAGCTCGTATCACCATAGCATCTAAGATGAAGGAGGACATCATATTCTCATGTATGTAAGAATATCATGTGCTACCACACCTTAGATGCTTTGGTGATACAAGCTCTTCGGAGCCATTGGATTTGTGACAACACCTCCTCGGTGGTTCGAATGATTTTTTTTGCAGAAAAGCCCCCAAAGAGTTCGGCCACTGCTTACAAGCACAAAGACTGCTCAGATGCCATTGGATCTCAGATCAAACGACCTCGAAGCTCATATCACCGTAGCATCCAAGCTGCGAGAGCACCTAATGTTTTCTCGCACGGGAGAATATGAGGTGCTCCCGCACCTTAGATTCTATGGTGATATGAGTTCATGGAGATCTAACGACCCACAGTAGGAGGTTTTAATGTTTTTGCAATATACGGCTAAGAGAGTTTGGGAATTGCGCAGAAAGTACAAGTACTACGCATGTGCCATCTGATCACTGATCATACGACCTAGATGCTCATATCACCGTAGAGGGTAATTAATCTACGGGGAGCACCTAATATGAGCAACGGGGAGCCGTTGGATCCAAGATGCAGTGGCACACACGAGGCCTGAATGTTTCATTTGCAAAAAAACCTTTGGAGAGTTTGGAAATTGCGCATAATTACAAAGACTACTCCCAAGCCATTGGATCTCACTTCCAACGGTGTAAAAACTCGTATCACCATAGCATCTAAGCTGCGGGGTGGATGTGATATTCTATGCCGCTGTCATTTTTGTTTGTAAACTTGCAAAATACGTGTAACTCATGCTGTTACTTGTCTAACCGCGCAAAGTTTTTGTTCAAAAAAACCATCCTACACTGAAATATCGGAACAACACATCGGGGTCCCACTTGTCATTAATCAAATTTGGACCTAAAACTAACAAATCTGAAAGACGAGATTCGAACTGGCAACCTGGACTACAAAGTGTAAGTCGATAGCCTGAAACAACAACGGTTGTTGGCTTTGTCCCATAACTTGATTTTATACAGTATTACGTTGAGTAGAGTAGAGGGAGTGCCTCGTCAACACGTGCATGACCGTTGACTCACTTACTGGTGGGTCCTAGGTTTGCGATGTCTCTCTTCTCTCCATCGTCTAACCTTTGTACGGGCACACATGAAGAGCGGCGCTAGCTTGCCGTGGTGTTATTACAACTAAAAAAGCTTGGAAAATAGAAGAATCGCCTAGAACAAGAGACGTTGTGGCTGGTCGTGACGGAGCTAACCACACCTATCCTCCGTGCCACATTAGCATGATGAAGCTGTGTGGCTAGTGGGGTGTTTTCGGTCAAACCATAGGTACTACGTCTGACACAGTATATTTTTACACGCACATTTTTCCTCCGTGCTGAGACATGGCACACCCTACCGCGCGGTTTCGGAGTCCTCCCGGGTGGTGCACGCATACATTCTTCCTTACGTGGGATGCCCTACCGCGTGTTTTCGCCGAAGCAAGTAAATGAGTCGTCAGATCATGAAAGACCACCTTTGCCGCCGAGTACATCAGTGAAGCACGGTGGCTAGCTAGTTGGGCTAGTTCGACCAATTAGCTAGGCCGCCACCACATTTGTTTTTTCACCCCTTTTTTATCTACTTGCCGACAGGTAAATTTAAATATCCACCGCGGTGTTGCTCTGGTGTTTGGGTGCGGCAGGATTTTTAACTTTTTGATTGATGGGAGCAGGCGCGGAAGGCTTTTTAATTTTTTGATTGACGGGAGCAGGCGCGGCAGCAATTAGTCATGATGACTCCGCTTGTAAAACCCACTACTCCCTGATGTGAGAAGTCGTCGACTGGTGTTTTACCATGGTGAAAACCAAAAGATTCCCCGCTCCTCGGCTGGCTCCCTCCGCCTTCCCATAGATTACATTGCCTTTCAGCCGTTTCTCCCCCTGCATCACCAACGTCGTGCGCCTTGAGAAACAGACGGACTTCGGTGGTGTTTAGGCACCCTCTGCATGGGAATGTCCATGTCTCGGCGCAACATGACCGTTGGATCAAACTCAGACGGTGCAGACCAGTCACTGTAGCACAAAGTGTGTGGGTGTGTTTGGTTGCATTCACATCTCAATATAGTTGTTTCCTCTTCATGTATTTGTGTTAACCTACTATTGTGGACTCATGCACCCTTCATGCACTCTGCCAAACACCCAAAAGTGGGTCGAGAAGGGACTTTTTCTCCCATCCCGTGCACCCTTCATACACCCTGCTTAACACTATGCGTGCTTCATATGGTTCATGTTTTGTGGAGTACTATAGCATCGTACTCTCCGTGCGCTGTAGACCTAGTTCTATTAACATTGATCTCACCGTTCATTCTCAACCGGACAGTCGAAAAAGTGGTACTATGTTACTACATTACTGTTCATATAATTGACATGCGCACAACATCATTTGTTGTTGTCATATCTTACTACACTAGCAACAAGATTATGTAGTACTGACGTATGAACCACTGCACATGCCTAGTAGTAGGAGCACTGTGTATGTTCAAGTGGCTGCCGTGTTTCACACTCCTTCGTCGTAAGAGTGGAAACGCCTGCTGTAATCATTTTTTTCTTCATAAAAATAGTGGATACGCTCTACCGTGTGGATCCTCCTCCAGCCATGCACTAAATTACTCACTTTCACCGACGTGTGGGACAACCAGCATCGGGGTCCACCAGCCATGCACTAAATTACTCCATAGTAGAGTGACGGTAGACTACCCCGATCGAAGCGCTACAGTAATGCCCAATGAGCCGTCAAATCACAAACCCCCTCCTTTCCAGCAGTAAGTTGGACGGACGAAGCAACCATCATTTCACTCTTCTCTCTCAGCTTCCTCTCTACCCAACTCGCTTCTCCCTCATCTTGTTCCTCATTTCTTCAAGAAAACCCCGACCTGCTTCTGCCATTGTTCTTCTCGCCCAAAGAAGGAAAGGTGAGCACATCAATGGTGTTGATTCTGGCCAATGCCCGGTCTTGCAACCCCGAGACTGATCCTATAACTCCCTCTCTGTTCTTCTTTTGGGTTTGTGATTATGGTTTCTTTTCTTTTATTTCTATTTGACTGTTTCTTGATGGACGCTGGAGCAACGGCCGAAGTGATGTCTATGGCTCTGGCCAAAACCGTCGAGGCTCATGGTACGAAGGAGCGCAAGCACCCTGCCGAGACTACCACAGACAAGCTCAAAGCCATCGCCCTGTCCAAGTCCCCCTCTCCGGGATCCCTCATTAAGCAAGTCCAGGTAATATCTCTTCTTGATGATCTTTTTCTCGATCTTGATCTTGTTTTTACATCTAACACGCGGTACATGTGATTTTTGTGTGCCAAATGACGGTTCTAAATTCCTCTTTTGACCAACACATGCGAGAGGTTGACACTGATTTCTTATTACTTTCAACTACTCCCTCTGTCCCAAATTTCTTGTCTTAGATTTGTCTAGATACGGATGTATCTAATACTAAAATGTGACTTGATACATCCGTATCTAGACAAATCTAAGACAAGAATTTTGGGACGGAGGGAGTACTTTATGAACATCAATGCTACCTTTGAAGAGGGTATATTTGCCTCAGTAACTTGTGTTATGGATATTGCAAGTAATCCCTCTGCTCTCATGCCTTTGAAGACATGTTCTAGTGTCTTTGTTCACTCATTTCTATGCGTATATGTAGTCATATATGGAGTGTAATATCGAAAATCATCTTATATTTCTGAATGGAGGTAGTAATAAAATATGGTTTCTGTTTGAATTAGAACAAGGTCTGCGGTGGAGATGAAGTTCTCAAAGTCATGCCGTGTGAACTGGAAGACCTGAGGATGAGTTCTACTGCTAAACTATCCAGCTGCTGTGTCCTTGTCGCCACCTGTCCTGAACTAGTGTTTTCCTGTAGCATTGTTGCCAAGCGTGTTCTCGAGGCTGTACTTGACCACAACAATTTCCTGGCTGTGCCTTCGATTACAAAGGGTGTGGTTCTTGTAAAGCTTCCCAACAAATTGATGCGGCCTATCTTCATCATCATGTTTATGAGTGGAAAGACCACTCTGATAGGTTCTCCAAGGTTGACGAGATGGAGATGGTGCATGTAGACATCTCTCACGAAGTCCATGTCCTAGTCAGTTATGCGTGGTTCATCCTGTAGGTCGGTGGCAAGAAATAGTCTACAGAGTTTAATTAGTGCAACTTTGCTTGTCTGTAGTAAGTACTATTGTTCAGTACTTGATTTGTGTTTGTGAACCCTGTATTGTTTATTAGTACTGCTACTTTTGGTGTGTGGTCAGTCCTGAGAACGGTCTATGTTAATGTCTGTCCACTCAATTCAGTTTGTATATTTTGAAGTATCCAGATCATCTTTTTTGTGAGGATGGTTTATCAATTATGGTTACACTCCAATATTTGTATGCATTGCAGGGTTTATCGCATCCACCAGGATTTCCAGTCCCATGGATGTTCGGTCCATACGATTTGTCACGACCTTTGGACTGTCCTGCTTATGGGAGTAGGCGGGCCCCCTGCATGCCACCCGTAGTTGGATGATCAATCTTCTGTTTAGTACTTCAACATAGTGATTTCCTGGTAAGGATTCACTCGTGTCACATCAAGTCAGTCTTCTTGATTTACTGTCTAAATCTTATTGATTTAATGTCATGTTTTCTTTCTTTTCCTGCAATTTTACGATGCAGGTTTTGCCATGTGACATTCATCACAGAATAAACCGTTTGGTTTGATCTACGATGGCTATTTTT
This sequence comes from Triticum urartu, assembly GCF_003073215.2. NCBI lineage: Eukaryota > Viridiplantae > Streptophyta > Magnoliopsida > Poales > Poaceae > Triticum > Triticum urartu. The sequence continues at coordinate 393,323,171 of NC_053025.1, forward strand.
GCAGGTTTCACTTCTTATGTCGTGTCAGTAACGAAGGCACTCTCCATCACTTATATTACTGGAAAAAATTGGATCAGTCTGTTGTCTGAGTACAAGCTAAATCCCAATGATGAACTGCAGTTTGGTTTAACAAAAACGCCACAATTAGTCCTTCTCGCGTTTAAAACAAATGAAGAAAAAAACAGGATCATGGTCACGGAGCCTAGTCAAGTTAGAAAGATGATCATAGCAGACCAGACACGATCGCCGCTGTCTCGCACATCGGTACCACCTTCGCAACGGATCGAGCACCGGCAGTTGCTCTAGCACTGACAGCGGCAACAGCTCAGTCTAATCCAGCCGAGGATTGGGCACCGACCGCGACAGCGGGTCAGGCTGATCTACCGGAAGATCGGGCATCGACACCGGCACCTGCTCCGACACCGATGTAGGATCGAAAGTATGTCTAGAGGGGGGGTGGTGATTAGACTACTTGACCAAATAAAAATCTAGCCTTTTCTCAATTTTAATTCTTGGCAGATTTTAGCAACTAAGCACAAGTCAAGCAAACTACCTACACATGCAATTCTAAGAGTATAGCAGCAGAATGTAAAACAATTGCATATGAAGGTAAAGGGAGGAGTTTGGAGGGAGCAAACGCAATGTTGACATGGAGATTTTTGGCGTGGTTCCGATAGGTGGTGCTATCGTACATCCATGTTGATGGAGACTTCAACCGGCGAAGGGTAACGGTTGTGCGAGTCCAAGGAGGGCTCCACCCACGAAGGGTCCATGAAGAAGCAACCTTGTCTATCCCACATTGGCCATCGCCCACGAAGGACTTGCCTCACTAGAGTAGATCTTCATGAAGTAGGCGATCTCCTTGCCCGTACAAACTCCTTGGTTCAACTCCACAATCTTGACGGAGGCTCCCAAGTGACACCTAACCAATCTAGGAGGCACCACTCTCCAAGAGGTAACAAATGGTGTGTTGATGATGAAATCCTTGCTCAAATGATAGTCTCCCCAACACTCAACTCTCTCTCATAGGATAGGATTTGGTGGAAAGATGATTTGAGTGGAAAGCAACTTGGGGAAGGCTAGAGATCAAGATTTATGTGGTTGGAATGAAGTATCTTGACCTCAACACAAGTGTAGGTGGTTCTCTCTCAGAAAATGTATGTTGGAAGTGTAGGCATGTTCTGATGGCTCTCTCCACGAATGAAGAGTGGGTGGAGGGGTATATATAGCCTCCACACAAAATCTATCCATTACACACAAATCGCCAAACTCGGTGGGATCGAATCATACAACTCGGTCAGACCGATTTAGTTCATAATGTGACCGTTAGGTCTTCGGTGGGACCGACATGTCAACTCGGTGGGACCGATATCATTAGGGTTAGAGCATAACGTAATCTCAGTGAGACCAATTACACAAACTCGGTGAGCCCGATTTTGGTAATAGACTAACCAGAGAGTTGGTCAGGCAATCTCGATGGGACCGATTCGCTCTTTCGGTAGGACTGAAACGTTACGAAAGGGAAACAAAGAGTTTGCATTGGAATCTCGGTGGGACCGATCGCTCATCTCGGTTGGACGAAACGTTGCGAAGGGAAACAGAGAGATTACAATCCCATCTCGATGAGACCGAGATCCCTATCGGTGGGACCGAAAAGACTAGGGTTTGTGGTAGTGGCTATGTCAAGTGAACTAGGTGGTGCCAAATAGATCAAATCGGTGGGGCCGAGTTTGACTTTTGGTTTGGGATATATTTGGATATGATAAAGTGGTTGAGGGTTTTGGAGCTGTCGGATTTCGGGTTCCGGCAGACCCTTGAGGTTCGAACACTGGGGTGCGCGCAGAGATTTCGCCTTCTACCTACCTGCACCCCTCTGCCTCGCTAAGATCTAAGCTATGGAAAGAACATCACAAGAGACACAGGGTTTATACTGGTTCGGGCCACCGTTGTGGTGTAATACCCTACTCCAGTTTGTGGTGTGGTGGATTGCCTCTTGGGCTGATGATGATGAGCAATACAAGGAAGAACAACCTCGCGAGGGTCTGTTCTTGGCTGGGGCGACGAACTGCTAGGAGGAGTTCAGTCACCCTTCTCTCTCTCTCTCTCTTCTCGATTGTGATCTGATCTCTTTTACCCTGTGGGTGGCTAGTCCTATTTATAGGCAAAGGCCCTGGGCCTCTTCCCAAATATTGAGCGGGAAGGGCGCCAACAATTGGCCACTTTGAAGGGGAACATCTGGTACACTTATCCTGACTAAAGTTGGTCCTCGCCTGCCAAAGGCTCTGGTGGTGACGCTGGCTTGGGCTCCACAATGACTTCCTCCCTGCCGTTGGACTGGTCTTGGTCTCGTTGCACCGAAACGGGTGCCTTTGCTTGATGCTCTCGTCTGCGCTTGCTCCCTTTGCACCAAAGAGGAAAGAAGGACTCTGCGGGATGGCGCCCGCCTGGCACCCTTGGTCGTCATGGCTTGCGTCACGGGCACCTCATGAGGTACCCCGCCTTGATCTCTCCGCCTCCTCGCGAGCCAGCCTGATGAGGCCATGCCTAAGGAAGCTTCGTGTCGTCCGCCCCGCGAGGCTTGGCCCCTAGCGAGGGTCTTGGGTCTGTGTTGATGAAGATGGGCCGTGCTGGGCCCCCTTTTGAGCCACGCCGCAGGCCGCAGGCAGGCAAGTCTGGGGACCCCCGTTCCCAGAACGCCGATAGTAGCCCCCGGGCCCAAGGCGAGCCCGGACTTGGCCGTGCAGGGAGGCGAATGGGCAAGAGCGAAGCGCCGCGGGCCCTAACAGCCTGCGGCCTCAGGCACTGTGTGGCGGTTGATTGGGCGTGGGCAGCACTGTTCCCCCACGCCCCCTTATTTTGCGCCATGCTAGGCGGACTCGTAGTCGTACATAGCCGCTCCCCTTTCTGTTGCTCGAGTGCCCTCTGTCCTTCCTCCTCTCGAACTCCAGCTTCTGTTTTCAACCCAATCTCGAACCTCCCCCCTTCCCATCGCCATGGCTCCGACGAAGAAGGGAAGAGGGAAGAAACCCATGCCTCTGCCTTGCTCGCCGTTGTTGGCGGCCCCCACCGAGGGCTTGGGCAAGGTCAGCTCGGCTCTGGCCACTATCTTCAACGAATGCGGGAGGACGACGGCCTGCCCCGCATCCCACTTCTCCATCGACAGGATAGTCACCGAGGTCCCGTATTTTGCCGACGCCCTGTGGGCGGGTCTGGTTCCCCCCTTTTCTGATTTCTTCAATGCCGTGCTTTCCCACTATCAGATCCACATGATGCATCTGGGTCCTGAATCCATCACCCTCCTTTCGGTCTTTGCGTTTGTTTGCGAGGCAATGATGGGCATCCTTCCTTCAGTTGCCTTGCTGCGCCACTTCTTCTCTCTGCGCCTTGTCGACCCTACCCAATGCTGGGTGTGCGTGAGCTTCGTTGCCGCGTCTGAGACAGCGGCCTTAGGGATTGACTTCAGGCTCCCTTTGCCCGTGGCTGGGTTCCGCGAGCGGTGGCTGTATGTGGATGCAGGGGTGCCCAGCCCCCTGCTATCAGAGCCAACTTCGCCTGCTGTCCCCAATTCGGGCTGGGGCCAGGAGACGCTTGAGAGCCCCTGGCTCGTCTTCGTCTGGCACCGCTTCGCGTTCTTGAGGTCGCTTGGCGTGACAGCGCCCAAGGTGGTGAAGGAGTTCCTGCTACGCCGCGTTGCTCCTCTCCAATGCCACTCCCGCCGGATGTGGGCCTTCAGCGGGCGTGATGATCGTATGAGGCTCCAGGAAGAGGACCTGACGCCTGAAGTGCTGAGGATAGCGCTCTTGATCCTGACTAGGGACCCCAACCCTGGCAGCATCCAGCAGGGAGGGGCCTTGCTGTACCTCTGCCAGAACAGGGGCGATTTTGTAAATCAGATGCCTATCTTTGATGAGTGGGGGCCGCGCCCCGCCGGCCTCCAGGGGCCTCGCGAGAACCCAGTGATGGTGACTGCCCTTCCAGTCGGCCAAGGCGACTCTTCCTCAAGTGGCGGAGCAGGGAGGCATGAGGCGCTAGAGGCCGAGGGGGCTCCCGGCAGGGTGACAGCGCCGGGCGATGCTCACGAGGGAGCAGCTCTTAGGGCCCGTGCCGCTGAGGCTGAGGGTGGCAAGCAGCTGCCCTCAGCGCCTGCGACTGAGGCCTTCTCTTGGCGAGGCGATTGGCAGCGCGCATCAGGCAGGCGCCCCTGACACGGATCGCCTTGACGCTCCGTGTTCGCCGTAGGTTGATCCCTGCGCTCAACTCTTGGGCCGCTTCCGCGTGGACTTTGAGGCCCTCCGGGAGAGAAGGGAGGCCCTGGGCGACGATTACCCTTGTCGCCTGCTGAAGCGTAGGAAGTACTTCACCACTGATGAGTAAGCCTTCTCCTTTCCCAGCTCCTGATCCTTCAGTTGCTTTTACTGATCCCTGCTCCGCAGGCCCCTTCCAGCCGAGCTCGCGGAGACGGCTGAGGTGCCGTCCCCCTTGGCTTCGCCCCCTCCACCGTCCTCAAGCGCTCCGAGCAGCAGAGCCCTTGTGGTGAGGGCGATCGGAGTGGCGAACCGTCCTGAGGCACATCGTGGCCCTGCGCACCTCGCGATCCTCCTTCGCGGGCCTTCTCGTGGCATAGCCAGCCTGCCGTGGGCTTCTCGCCTGGTCGTGGACTGCGATTGGCTGAGGCACTCCCTGCGCTCTTCATCTGGGGATGGGCTGGCTCCAGGCCGGGCTTCTGGCGTGTCGTGCCCGGCCGTCGCGAGGGTGCCAGCCCCCAGCCCCCTGCCCGGCGGGGGAGTGCTGATTCGTGGCCCCCGGCGCTTGCTTGGGGCAGATGATGGTGTGGAAGACGTGCTCGAGCGCGCCCAGGAGCGTCGCGCTCTTCGCCAAGGATTCCTTCGAAGGGCGGCTGACGCGGTGAGCCTGCTTGGTGAGGAGCTTTCTGATGAAGATGCGCGCCTTGAGGCCGAGGGCCTGCGCCTGGCTACAGAGAGGCGCGAGCTGGAGGGCGCCATCGCCCTTGCGCGCCGTCAGCGTGATCTTGACGACGCAGAGGCCAAGGCGTCGCTGGTGGCCTCTCGGGAGGCCTGATCTTGGGCCGCTGAGGAGGCCCGGGAAGCTGACCGGCGGCGAGAGGCGGCGGAGGAGCGGGCTCGGGAGCTCCTGGCCTGGTGCCACTCACTGGAGGAGCAAGTGGAGCTACGCGAGGCAGCCCTCGCGTCGATGAAGGTGGCCTCTGGCGACCCAGTAGAGCTCCAGAAGCGTGAGGAGGCACTGACGCAGGAAGCCGCCGAACGTACCCGCGAGTACGAGCGTCTGGAGACGAGGGAGCGCTTGGTGACGCAGGCGGAGGATGATGTCGCTGCACGGGAAGCCCGTGTCCTGGAGGAGGTCGGACGTCGGGTGGCGATGGCGTGCTTGAACCTCGAGCACGAGTTCGAGGAGAGGCTGGGGTTGATCCGGGCCGAGGCTGAAGGTAGGACTGCTGCCTTGAGGGCCAAGCTGGAGGAAGCGACGCGGCGGGCCGATGCTTTTCGGGCCACCCTTGAGGTAGCGCAAGGGGAGTCAACCACCTCCCAGGCCGAGGTGCTCCTTCTTCGCCAGCGAGTGGAGGAGGCTGAGGTCGTCGCGCGCCAGAATGCGGACGAGATACGTCAGCGGCGGATCCTGGAGCATGGGCACAGCCCCATGCTCACCACGCTCCAGGAGAGAGCCAACACAGCCTTGGGCAACATTTGCGAGGCGGCTGTTGGCGAGCTGCACGCAGTCAACTACGCCGGCAACCTTCAGTTCTTCACCGACGTGGTGACGCAGCTGGAGGCGCGGTCGGTCAGGGCCGACAGGTTGGTGGAGGAGAGGAGCCGCCCCTGCTCGGGCGCGCCTTTTCTCGCATCTTCAACCATCTCCGGAACATGGATCCCCACTTCAATTTCGATGCCACCATCACCCCAGTCCCCCAGGCCGTCCGAGACGACCTGACGCACTGGGTGTAAGACAATGTGGATGCTCTTGTCAGGGCCTTTGCTTTAGACAACGACGGCGTGATCGTGGCTGCCGACGAGGGCGGTGTGGTGAACGGCCCTGACGCCGCTGGCGGCGACGCAGACAGCGATGGCGAGTTCAGCGACGCCAGCAACGGTTCGGGTGGTGCTCCTGAGGACGCATTGGGGGATTTATCCGACTGATCATGCATCATTCCTGTTTCCTTACCCTGCATGAACAGAACTCAGGTTTTGGCCTGATGGCTGTGAGAGCATTTTGGAGGGGGAGCCCCTCATGTAAAACTTGTGTCCATCGTATCAGTAGACGTTATATTGCACATGCGTCCGCGCCAAGTGGTTGGCTTAAGCGATGCGCTGGTCGGCTAGTTTACCTTTGTCCCGTGCGGGCCCTGAGGTAGCCTGTGGTGTCCCGAGTGTTCCCTGATCGAATCCGTAGGATCTGCAGTAAAAAAATGAGAGGACGCGGCGGCGGCAGTCTGGGCTGCGCGCAAGCTAGGCCTGACCCGGCTCGCGAGGGGCTCACGAGGGGAGGCAGCTGAGGCGAAGTGGTAACCAAAACGCGAGAAATTGCTCGAACGAGACTAAGCACCCCTTCCCCGAACACACGCAAATCTCAAATTCGAATCCAACTAAATCCAGCGGGGGAAAGCGACAACCAAAGGGAAAAGCAACGAAAGCAGACAAAAGGCCGCGTCCGGCACCTAATCTAGTCTTGGACGTCTTCTCACCAGCGCGGAGCTAAGTGCTGCCACTGGGCGTGGGAGGGAGCCCCAGGGCCTGAGGCCGGCACCCCTGAGACTCCGGGGCGTGTACAGCCCCACTCATTATTACGTGAGAGTGTCACGGGGCGGCGAGCTTCACAGGTACCGGCCTTGCTTCATATCGCCAGACGAGGGCCCCGCCTTGCGCCACACTCTAGTGCCATCAACGACGACCGGAAACCAGGACGCCGCCGATGGGGTAGAGCGGTCGCCAGCGGTTCCCCCGACGACCACGGGTCCTCCGCCAGGGGCAGGCCCTGAGGCACCTCCCCAGCAGAGGGCCTACCTCCTGAGAACACCTTGCTCCGAACGCCGCGGTGGTGATGTCGGATCTCGGCCCCTCTCCTGCAGCCCCCTGCGCCCTCCTCCCGAGGGGTAGGAGACTGTGGGAGCGGGGCAGCTGCTCGCTGTGGCGACCTGCACCTCCTGCGATCCATGATTAGCGTATGCCTGCTCCTGAGGAATTAGCGGTACCCGATAATCGTTGCCTCCAGCGTGGCCAGTGGGACCGTCCCGGGCTCCTGGAAGGGCTCAGCTTCTGGCGCCTCGTCCCCCCAGCTTGGGCTGAGGAGCGAGCCTTGTTCGCCCTCGTGAGGGTGTCCTTGGTCCATCATGAGGGGCACGTATTCTTCTGGCGCCGTCGAAGGCCATGCCGTAGTGCTCCGCATGCCACGCAGCTCTGCTTGACGCGCCCACCGTGGGGTGGTAGCGCGGCTGTCCACTGGGGTCGTGGGTCGCGTCGAGTCCTTCTTCTTCGCGGACCGGGAGCGGGGGCAGCGCCGCCGCCGGTCCGGTGCCGACAGCTTCGCTGGCGTTGGAGTAGCCTTGGAGCCCGCGGGCGCACGCGGAGCCCCCGCGTGGGCCGCCCTGGGCTTGAGATGGGAGCTGGGTGCAGAAGGGGTGAGCCCCCGAGGCGGCGACGCCCAGGAGCTCTGCCACCCGCTCCAGCAACACGTCGCGGCCGCCCTCCACCAGCCTGCACTGCAGCAGCTCTTGGGCCACCGTGAGCGCGGCCCTCGAGTTCGCCCGCTCCCGGCGGGTGTACGGTGTCGTGGTCACGGCGTGATTGGAGGCCCTTGCTGCCGACCGCGCCTGCCGCGGTGTGAGAACTGTCGAAGCCTGTCTGCGTCCCCCGCGGCCCGCAGCGCCCTGCGGACCGCGAGCTGCCTGGGGCACGGGGTCGCCTAAGGTGAGCGGCTCTGCGCGGGCGGGCCACGCTGCCCATGGATCTAGGTTGCCCGCCTGGTCGCCGGACATGGTGATGACGACGCGATGGGACACGAAGCAGTAGAAGGTGGATTCCGGCGCACCCCTACCTGGCGCGCCAAATGTTGTATTTCGGGTTCCGGCAGACCCTTGAGGTTCGAACACTGGGGTGCGCGCGGAGATTTCGCCTTCTACCTACCAGCACCCCTCCGCCTCGCTAAGATCTAAGCTATGGAAAGAACATCACAAGAGACACAGGGTTTATACTGGTTCGGGCCACCGTTGTGGTGTAATACCCTACTCCAGTGTGTGGTGTGGTGGATTGCCTCTTGGGCTGATGATGATGAGCAATACAAGGAAGAACAGCCTCGCGAGGGTCTGTTCTTGGCTGGGGCGACGAACTGCTAGGAGGAGTTCAGTCACCCTTCTCTCTCTCTCTCTCTTCTCGATTGTGATCCGATCTCTTTTACCCTGTGGGTGGCTAGTCCTATTTATAGGCAAAGGCCCTGGGCCTCTTCCCAAATATTGAGCGGGAAGGGCGCCAACAATTGGCCACTTTGAAGGGGAACATCTGGTACACTTATCCTGACTAAAGTTGGTCCTCGCCTGCCAAAGGCTCTGGTGGTGACGCTGGCTTGGGCTCCACAATGACTTCCTCCCTGCCGTTGGACTGGTCTTGGTCTCGTTGCACCGAAACGGGTGCCTTTGCTTGATGCTCTCGTCTGCGCTTGCTCCCTTTGCACCAAAGAGGAAAGAAGGACTCTGCGCGGGCTGGCGCCCGCCTGGCACCCTTGCATTATTTTAAATTTTCTTTTGAATGCAAATGCACAATCGATTAGGATCATGGGTTACTCTTCCATATCACATACATCTTGGTGGAGCACTCAAAATGATAGAAATTAAAAGCATGCAGTCATCACCAAGCAAGTGAATGATCATATATGGAATATAAAGGATAGCATCATTCAACCAAACATTAAGGTAGCGTATGATCAACCACATGATCATATGGGTATCTCACAAGGACATAAAGTATCTCACACAAGCACACAATAAAGTAGTTCAACAAAAATAGCAAGAGAGACAAAAAGCAAGACACACTCTCTCGAAGCCTATGATCTATACATATTTCTCCCCCTTTGGCAACAAGTTACCAAAAAGTTTGAAAATTCATAGTGCTATACGTCTTTCAGGCTTGGTCTTCGGGAGGTGGTGTAGATAGAACTCCAAGGACGATGGCTTCCGATGAAGTAGTTAGAGTTGATGGAGTGGGTGCTGGAGGTGGCACTGGAGCTGTAGCTGCTAGTGCTGACACTGAAGCTCTAGCATATGAGACTAGCACTGCAGCAGACCTTGGATCTCATGGCACACGCTTAAAAGCATCAGTGGTTGCTTTTTGTCTCCTCTCCTCTTCTTCCTCCTGAAGCTGCTCAACTACAGTCCGAATCTCAGTCACCTTCAGATCAATATCATAGAATTTTGTTTCCACAATCCTCTCCAGGCTCTCCTGATTCTGAGTCAGGGTGGCCAAGCCCTTCTCAATCCTCAGTGTAGCTTGAATCAGATATCCTAACTGGTGTTGCTTGCTCTTCAGGAAGACTCGAGATGCCTCTTCAACACTTTGCATCTAGGAAGCTTTCTCAGCCTTTTCCTTGCTCCCTTTTCCTGGACTTGAGCTGATGATGGTTCTTCCTCATTCATCACAACAGTGCTGTCTTCAAACTCAGGATATAGAGGTAGATGCTCCTTGTCCAGCAAGTAATTCCCTATCCCATCTTAGAGTTGATGAGCTCCTGAATATGTGGAGCATATCCACAACTCCTCTTTTGACCAGCAGCAGTCCTTTTGATCATTTCTACAATCAAGCTCATAACTTTGAGTTTTTGGGGAACATCAAAAATTTGCAGCATGTTGAAGGAGTGTCCTCTGATCATCTTCTGATCTCCTTACTTGGGTAGCAATGTGTGCCTTAAGATCCAGTTAATGGTAAGCAGACCAGACAACAAGAAATGCACAGATCCAAGCTTGTGAGTTTCTAAAGCCTTATCAGGGATCTCCTTGTACATGTTTTCCATTGAGTTGTGGTCTTTATTCTTGGCATACACATCCAAGTCATCTTCATGTTCCTCTGGGGCATTGATTAGCTTGGCCCATTCATCAACTGTGGACTGGTACCTGCTACCCTCAGACATCCAAACTATCCTCCCATTTGTATAGAAGTGGGCAGTGGAGTAGAACTACATGATCAACTCATCATTCCATTTGGTGAGATTTTGTCCAACGAATTCATCAACTCCACATACCTTAAAGCTGTCATACACTCCTGGGAAGTGATCTTCATTTTCCTGGATGAACTCCCAGTCCACCCATTTCATGTCACACACTACGGGCTTCTTGTCAAGCAGAATAGTCTCATGGAAATCTTGTTGTTCCTTTGTATGGAACATGTAGTCAACTGCAGTCCTCCTCCTAACAGCATAGGGATCACACTATCTCCACAACCTTAGTCTTGCATCTTTCCTGATGTGCACGTCCTCAGCGACTGGATGAGCATCATTGTGGTCAAGAATTTTGGGCTTCAACTTCCTCAAAACAAGAGAATCATCATCTTCTTCTTCTTCTTCAGCTTCAGGCACTAGGGCCTTGTTCTTCTCCTCAGCAGGTATACTCATGGTGTTCCTCTTGGGCTTCGGGGGTTTCTGAGCAGCAGTCTTGGGAGCAGACTTGGGCTTAGATGGAGCAGCCCCTGACTTGATTGCATATCCCATAAGCTTCTGAGCCTTAGGAGCTGGTGCAGCATCCTCTTCCTCCTCCTCTTCTTCTGAATCTCTAATAATGGAGGATCTTCCAAGTACTCTAGCAGTGGTCTTCTTGACCCTTTCCTTCCTTTTCTTTCCTTCTCCAACTGCCTCTTTAGTTGGCTTGGAGGTTTTCAGTAGTTGAGGCTCTGGCCTTAGACATGGGAATCCTCTTTGTTGGAGCCTTCTTGTGCATCCGTAGCTTTGTTGTAGCAGCTGAGCCATACTCTTTCTTCAGCGCCTTTTTCTTGGAGCTGACTTCTTCCTCAACAGCCACACACTCCTCATCCTCAGAATCTAAGGTCGTCTTCTTCCTTGTTCAGGTGGGTGCCTTGGGCAAGTTGCTTGGTGTGCTCCTGCTGCCCTCATCAAAAGTGCTAGAGGGACTAGTGCCCTCACTCATATGAACCTGCTCCTCAGACTTATTCTAGCTATCACTTTGATCAGACATCTTGCAGGCAAACTGTCAGTAGACCTTGTGAATAGGTTGTAGATGAGGTAGAGTAGATGAGCATCACAAAGTGTAGAATTTTTGCAAAACAGATGATTTAAAAACTTAGTTTTAGTTCTTCACATAAAGCATTTCGGATCTATCGATTTGTAAACTCGGTGATACCGAAGCAGCTGCTGGAACCTAAACTAGTGAACTCGATCAGACCGACTCACAGTTCAGTGGCACCGAGACTGCTAGGGTTTCACAGAGAATCGAACTCGGTCACACCGATTTGCAATTTTCAATCAGACCGAAAACGCATGTGCAATGGCCTAAGCCAAATCGGTGAGACCGATTTCTACAACTCGGTCGGTCCGAGATGACTTCGATGGAGACCTAACCCTAAATTTTCAAATCAAATCTAATCTACGGGATGCTTTCGCTGGACAGGATAATTTCATACGTGGCAAGAATCATGGCAAAGCAATGTGCTACGAACTGGAGTTAAGGAATAGGACAAAGATCAGGTTCATACCTTACATCGGTGGTGAACTTCCTACAGCGGCAACGGCGAGGCAGATTGTCATTGACGGCGGCGGAGACCAGCGACGGGAGGTGGCTGGCGGCGAGAGGACGATCCAGAGACTCGAGGAGGCAGAGCAGGTCACGCGCGGGTGAAAAGTTTTGGAAAAATTCTAAAATTTTACCCGTCAGTATATATAACCTGACCCTGTCGGTGTGACCGAGTGGAACAACTCGGTGGCACCAAGATGCAAAACTGCAAGTGGTACTGCAACTCGGCGTGACCGAAAATTTCTAGTTGGTTGCACCGAGATTGAAAACCTAGATCAACTTAGTGATCTTGGTGTGACCGAAATGGATGACTCGGTCAAACCGAAATGCACAAAGAGGTTTTGGAAGTTGAAGTCTATGACGAATCGGGGACTCCGAGTGCTCCTCACACAGAGTGGTTCGAATCTGACTTGATCAAACTTTGTGATGTAGCATGAATAGATTTAAGACGAGGAAAGCATAGATAGCTAGAGGGAGTTCTTAGGCATTCTTGTCCATCCATTTGGCAAAAGAGAAAAAGCCAAACAATCAAAGCAACAAATGAATGTCCTCGAATGAGTAAAATATGCAACCAACATGCTCACACAATAATATGACAAATGAAATTTGTGACAAAGCATGCACAAACACTCTAGCATCTATCAAGCAATTTGGCGATGACTAGGTCATCTATATATGAGTATATTGACTTAGGAGTCAAATAAGAACATTTGATCGTAGGTCATACTCATCGTTTAAGCACAAGTGGGTTTGCCCCTTTTACATAAAGCATTGTTGTGTTCACATCATTAGAGTTGCTTTAGCTCAATTGATTAGAGTAAAGCTCCCCCTAGATGTGATATCCCCCCTAAGAGGGATGAACTAACCTTGGGTATTGTCGAAGATGACTTCATGTAGGTGTTGAAGATGTAGATGCTCAATGTTGATGTAGATCCTTTGGAGCAATCCTTTGGAGCAATCCTTTGGAGTGAGTTGCACTTTCAATACCTACACGGGTTAGTCCCACAAGGAACAAACAAGGATATCCATAGATATAGAGTGATGTTCACATGAGATGATGTCCATGAATGCATTAGGTTACCTTGTCCCTTGTCTTACCAACAAGAGGGTTTGTGACTCCTTGAACTAGTGCAAGATATGGAAGTTGTTTGCACTTGTCCTCGCCAAAATGATATGAGTGAAGTGTGTTGGCGGATTCACCCTCAAGAACTCTCTAGTTCTTGTTCTTCAGGATCCACACCATCTTGATGGGAATCCTTGGAGTTGTAGTCGTACTTGATGAAGTAGAACTTGATGTAGTCTTGGGGACCCACTTGACCAAGGCTTTGGGAGCTTCTTCAAATGCATCAATCTCCTCTTGAAGCTTGTGCTTGCCTTTTTGCTTGTGGTCTTGTGGTGTAAGATCATCTTGAGCTTGTGTTCCTTGGAAAGAACTAGGATCATACTTCTCTTGTTGAGGAACAAACTTCGTCTTGGGGTATTGATCTTCTTCCCACTCAACTCCATTGGCATTGAACTTTCATTCAAAACCAACACCTTGATTCTTCCGGTGTCTTCCTTGCTTGCGTACAATTTCCTCAAATTGCTTACTTCCGGCAAGGCTCTTGTAAACACCTTTCTCTATAATTCCCTTCAATAAGCTATTTTCTTGCTCAAGTGTAACTTGGCTAAGAGAATCATTAGTGGAATCAAGAGAACTACTAGAAGCAACATCATTGGGTTTGGCATGATTATTGTTACTACTTGAAGAAGAATCTTTCTTGTTCTTGTTGCTAGATTCAACTTGTGGCATGTAAGTAGACAAGAGTAAACACTTGGCAATGTAAGAAGAACTTTTCTTGCAAAGATCATCATTGATCGCCTTTAAGAACCCATGCTCTTGCTCAAGGTTGAGCTTTTCGAAGCGTAACTTCTCACGAGTCTTTAAAAGCTCTCGATGATTTTCCAAGATAGTTTCATGAGCTAACTTAAGAGTGTTTAGCTCTTTAGTTAGATGCTCAATCTCCTTCTTATCATTGTCATTCGTTTTGTCTTGATTAGCATGATTAATAGAAAGTTCATCATAGTTTTCATCACTAGAATTGTCAACAAGTAAATCATCATCACCTAGCAAGTCATGTTCATCAATATTGAAATCAACTTACTCGGGGTGTGATACCTTTGGGCCTTTAGCCATGAATCATCTTCCAATTCCTTCATTTGGTGACTCAAATATGTCGTAGGAGTTGGTTGACACAAGTGCTAGACCGGCAACACCCTCATCTTGAGTATATTCGGAGTCAGAGTGATAACTTCTCTCAGAGTGATCGTCGGAGTTGGAGCCGGATACCCATTCACCAACGTGACCTTGATGTCTTCATTTTGTGTAGCGCCTTGATGATTTGTCCTTCCTTTCCAAATCCTTGGTTCTTCGTGATGTTATTCATTCATAACGGTCATCTCTACTCCTTCTCTCTCTTGGTGGTGATTCTTCTCTCCTACTCCTTCTTTTGGGAGAACCTTCTCTTCTTTTGTAGGGAGTCGTACACTCATTGGAGTAGTGTCCGGGTCTTCCACAATTGTAGCAATTACGTTCACGACTTGAAGATCTTTTGTCATTGTAGGACCTTGACTTGGAACTTCTTTCCTTGCTTCTACTCTTGTAGAACTCGTTGAAGTTCTTCACCATTAGGCTCAATTCTTCATTGAAGTTTTGTTTCTTACTTGATGATGTGGGAGCATCATATGAGGCTTTGTAAGCACCACTTGACTTGTTGTGAAGCTCTTCCTTATCCTTGAGTGACATCTCATGAGAAACAATTCTTCCAATGACTTCCGTTGTCTTGAGATCTTTGTAATTGGGCATCATTTGGATCAATGTGCACACGGTATCATATTTTCCATCCAAGACTCTTAGGATCTTCTTGATGATGGATCTATCGGTCATCTCTTCACTTCCTAAGCCGGCAATCTCATTTGTGATGAGAGCAAGCCTAGAGTACATTTCAGCGACACCTTCACCATCCTTCATTTTGAACTTTTCAAGTTGACTTTGAAGCACAACCAATTTGATTCCTTGACGGAGTTGGTACCTTCGTTCATATCAATCAAAGTATCCCAAATTTCCTTTGCATTCTCAAGACGGCTGATTTTGTTGAATTCTTCGGGGCACAATCCGTTGAAGAGAATATCACAAGCTTGAGCATTGTATTGCAGCATCTTCAACTCTTCTATGCTAGCCTCACGGTTCGGTTCCCTCCCATCAAAGAATTCACCTTGCAAGACAATACACACAATAGCCCAAACGGCGGGGTTATGTCCAAGAATATGCATTTTTATCTTATGCTTCCAACTAGCAAAATTAGTACCATCAAAGTAAGGACCTCTACGGTGCTAATTTCCCTCACTAGACGCCATACTCTCCTAGGTTGTGAAACCAAGGCTATGATCACCAAAGCTATGGAAATCAAGGCAGAAGGAGACTGTCGGTGTCAAAACCGGCAGATCTCGGGTAGGTGGTCCCGAATTGTGCATCTAAGGATCGATGGTAACAGGAGATAGGGGACACGATGTTTACCCAGGTTCGGGCCCTCTTGATGGAGGTAATACCCTACTTCCTGCTTGATTGACTTTGATGAGTATAGGGGTTACAATAGTTGATCTACCTCGAGATCATATGTTGTGGTCTATACCCTACAGGTATGAGGAGTAATGTCATAATAATCTACCGACTAGCCTGGCCTCAGCTTATATAATGTACCGAGGCCTAGGATAACAAGAGTCCTAGTCGAATACACCGGTGGAGAGGAGTCCTTGTCTTGATCGCCAAGTCTTGTGGAATCTTCCTCGTGTATACATCGGATGTCCGAACTGGCCCATGAGCATACGACCATGGGGGTCCTCGGCCCAATCCAACCGATTGGGAGATGACGTGGTGAGTACCCCGTAGTCTAGGACACCGTCAGTAGCCCCCTGAACCGGTCTTCAAGTTGGGGACGCTGCTCGATTCTTCCAAACTGTTCTTCATCTTCAGTCGTCGGTCTTGAAAACTGGTTCAACAAATCTTCACATCTTCAATCTTGAGGATAGCCGAGGTAAATCCAAAGAGTTTACACATCGGCTATCCGAGGAGCCCCTTTAATTCTCGGCCTTCATCAATGCCTTGTTATTTTTATGCCAGACCTCGGGTTTGAAGTTGTTCCCGGGCTGCAGCGTCCTCTTGCGTTCGAGCTCCCACACCGGACTACATTCGAGGTATCTTTTGCAGCCGAGCACCAACGACGGACCACTTCCGAGCTCCAACGCCGGAATGTTTCCGAGCTCCAACGCCGGACTATATCCGATCTTCAACGCCGGACTATGTCCAAGCTCTAACGCCGGGCTGTATCCGAGCCTCAACGCCAGAATGTATCCGAGCTCCAACGCCGGACTGTATCCGAGGTGTCATAAATCACCTTGGTTCAAAACAGTTGAAGGAGTTTAGCCAAGCTTAATGCCGGAAATGCCCTCTATGGAGCCAGCCACTAGCGCCCGAGCTTTATGCCGGACTGCTTCCGTGGTGGTGCACCACCCCGACTGCGGGCTGATTTTTTGTCAATATTTTTGATTGGTGCAATTTATTCTTTGCCGAGATATATAGCCAGTAGCCCTCAAGGTGTGTATCGGTCTAAAACACGAGATGCACCTGAAGGATGACATAAGACCGCTGATCCCAGTAGCCCCTGAGACTCAGGTTGATTCACAAAATCGGACTGAGGATCAACTCCTAGCTCGGCGGAATACTTCGGGACACAAAAAGCGGTGTGCAAATTCCTCGAGACTCAGGTTGGGTGTGGCCGACCAACCTGAGGATCATAATCTCCTCGAAAGCTATATTGCACTTTAAATTTTTTGCATTGGATTGTCAATGCAGTAGCCCCGAGACACTGGTCGGGTGGCAACACCAGATCAGGGGATCGATACGCCCCTTTCAATATTAGTGAATGATAAGCCCAAAGCCCAGTAGCCCCCGAGCCTTAATGTGGGCACGTGTTGCCGAATTAAGGATCGATATCCAAAGTAAAAGCACAAATTATGTGTAATGATTCTATGTATCCAAGTACTTTACATCATTAATGCTCGGATCCGCATTGTACAAAACTTTGTTGACCGACCATCGGCTTCAACCTCCTCGGCCAGAAGCCGGGGAGTGTTTGTCCTACTTTATAAAGCCGTTATAAGGGCAAAGATTTATGGAAAACAAGGCAATCCGGCCATATGGTTTTATAAACAAAGGTACGCGGATAGATATGTTATATTACTTAATGTAAGAAATATCTTCCAAGGAAAATAGTCCCGCTATCGGTTCCTTTCTTTGGGTTGTCATGCTTATCATGATCATGAAACCTCACCTCCAATCAATGTGGGAAGAAAATATTGAGGATTTAGTTCGGGGAAAGTTCCCGAACTCTGTGGTATTAATGAACCAAAAAATTTATTTTCCGCGTTGCCAATCAATGTGATCCTTTAAGATCTCTCTCTTTCGGCTTCACCTAGTCTGAGGTACTAACTCGGATGACCCGGTAGTAACAATCACAGAGGTGCTCCCTTTACCGCCTAGCCGAACAATTGGGAACATAGGGGTAAGCACAGGAGCCAGGCAACCCATCTTGGCAAAAATCTTAAGTCAAATTGATGCATATTTATGGCTTTACAACGATGATTACGGAAGGCAGCCCTTGTATATTAAATACAAATGACGATGATATGTTTATTTTGACTCTGTTGCGACCGTTTATCAGTTGAAAGTGGCCCATCGCCGGCTTCTACCCCTTTGTAGATACTACATAGGGTGTCTCCGCAATAACAAGACAACCCTTAGCCGACGTCTCGGTGCCCGAAGGCGGTTATGTTAGAGGAAACGAGGCAATCAGATATGCGGGCTTTATAACTTTCACTTAGTCATAGGATCTTTAAACTGGGGAAGCTAGCAATGAGCCCTCGGTTAGTGTTCGGCGACATCCGAGGTCAAGCCGTAAACACTTTGGCCAATGTTCTGAATGGCCCGTCATTTAACACAGTCATCAGACCGCTGGCCAGTTTATGCTTATTGCGACAGTTAGTTTTCGGCTTTCTCCACTGCGGTACTTAACCATGTGAGATGGAAGCACAACCGGAGTGGTTCTCCCTTTGCACACCTAGCCGAACAAAGCGGAACGTAGGAGGCAAGTGCAGGAGCCGGGAAACCCAACTATTGACCGAAGACACAATTCAAAACCGATCCATATTTAGCAATATCAGAGAATGTTTTTGCCAAATCTCTAAAGGTGTCCGGCGTTGCACTACGAGACTTGTGCTAAAAACACACAAATAGTTTAAAAGTGCCATAAGCTTGGAAAACCAAAAAACGTCAGTAAAAACTTGACGTCCGAACAAGATCAAGTGTTCGGTGTCAATCCGAAAATTGGAAAAAAGAAAAAAAATGTGCTACTGTCGTGCTTTAACATGACACACCCGATCTCAACACTTCAAGCGGGCCAGCCTATGGCATCGAGGTCCTTATCCCAAAGGCGGGGTACTTCTTCGAGGCCAGTTTAGCGAACTAAACTCGAGCGGCTTTTTAGATAGAAGACAGGCTGTCCGGCTATTGACCATACACTCGAGTCGAAAAAGGAGCGGTAGAAAAAGACTTTGCAATGACCAAGAAGAAAACACAATTACTACAAAACAGCACATGTAAATTTTAAGAGCCCCCAAGTGACTTGGGTAAAAGAATTTTATGTATAATGATTGTATGTACCGATGTACTTATATCATATCTGTGTTCACCCAAACTTTAAACTCGTCTTAACCGGCCGTCGGCTTCTCCCTCTTCCGTCAAGGACCGAAAAGTGTCATGTACTCCACCTGTCGAAAGCATCGACGGTGTTTCCGATAACCAGGCAATCAGGCCATAAGGCTGTAACAGACAATGCGCGCTCATGGAACTTATGCTATATTACCGACGAAGTGTAAGGAGCATCTTCGAAGAAAATAGTACCTCCACTGATACCTTTCTTCAGTTGTTCATTGTTACTATGAGACTTGTGCAATAGATTTTTTGTACTCATGAGTTCCATTGTGTGCCGACCATTATTGAAAACAATAAGAGCGCTAGCTTTCGGCTTCACCCAGTCTGAGGTACTAACTCGGATGACCCGGTAGTAACAATCACAGAGGTGCTCCCTTTACTGCCTAGATGAACAATTGGGAACGTAGGGGTAAGCACAGGAGCCAGGCAACCCAGCTTGTGAAACACTTAAGTCAACATGGTGCATATTGTGGCGTAATACACGAACAAGGAATGAAGCCGTACAAGTATAATCATATGCAAGAGGAAATGCTTCATAAAGGATGCCCCCAAGTAAACGGGGTATTTGAATTTGCTTGCAACAAACAAGGTTATGACAAAGAAAGTTCTTTGCAAATGACTTTTTGTCAAAAAAAGCACAATGCTTGGTCGAACCAAACGAAATTTAAAACTAAAGGTTTTTAAGCATGGAAGCGACTTAGCTGGTTAATGTGCTCGGTGTAGATGCACGGCCCGAGCTTACAGCGGGACAAGGTCCCAGCCCCCAAGCCGGTCCCGAGGTGGCGGAGCAAAGAGCTCGGCACTCCAAAGTGGCGACATAGCACAGCCAATGCAGGCCGGCAGTGAGATGCCGAAGTCCTCGGCGTTGCTTAATGAAGTAATGACGAACCCACGGTCCAGCTGAGGTGACGTGGTATGTTGGTACGCCGAGGTGACAGCGCTGCCCGACCTGGATCCTTTACCTGTGCACAGAAAATAGTGCAAGCCGGAGATAATAGGAATAATACAAAAAATTGTTGCATAATTAATAATTTACGCAAAGTGAGTAATAAAAGAAATATGGCCCGTGTGCCGAACACTCGATAAGGTAGAGCTCTCTCAGCGATGCCGAAGTCCTCGAGGCAACCGAACATGTTGGTATGGTGATTCGACGAACAAGGTGATCACGCGAGCCGATTGGGACAACGATGTCGGCTTGCCGAAGTGACCGCGTGACGCAGTCAAAGTCGATCACCTACACACATAAAATAGTGATGACCAAAAAGGATAATTGCTTTTCGCAAAAATAATTTATTGAAAGAGATGTGGCATGGCACTGAAGTTATGTCGATGCAGGGCGTCGACGTGACGCGGTGAAGGCGTCACCAAGCCTGAATTCACAGGCCAGTCTGGGTTCCGGATGCTGCATTCGCCGAACTGTATATGGAAACTGACCGAACCACCACGCAGTCGTTGTTAATGCACCCACCATTTGATAGACCTGTGTACAGATGATGAAACAAACCAAAGTAATAATTCCTTGGAAAAAATAAACCCAGGCAAGAAAAATACTAGGATTAATAGCACCTGGTTTGTCTGTTGTAGCAATCTGAAGAAAGGTTACTCCCAAAGTTGGGACTCGATCTGGACACCCATTGCCTGATGGGCGATAAAGAGACGGCTTGGCGATGCTGGCAAAGGTGGGCTCGCCGAGGCAAGGCCCCCGGTCCAGCTAATGTGACGAAGCTGGTCGGCTGGTGACACCGAAGTCACCGAAGTATGTTGATGAAGAAATAGCAAAGTCCCCGGTCTAGCCGAGATGACGGGGCGGATCAGTAAGGAGACATTGCAGCTGCCATGTCAGCCGAGGTGTTGAAGCAGTTCGGCGTGATGGACATCGGCTTGAAAAAGCAATAGTGCGGCCATGCCGACGCTGGTCATAGCTTGTGACACGGTCAATGCCGGATTGATGAAGTGACCGAGAGGCGATGTCGGTGCGCCTGACCCGTGCAATCAGTGGGGCGATGATGTTGGAAGTGTAGGAATGTTCTGATGGCTCTCTCCACGAATGAAGAATGGGTGGAGGGGTATATATAGCCTCCACAAAAAATCTAACCATTAGACACAAATCACCAAACTCGGTGGGACCGAATCATACAACTCGGTCAGACCAATTTAGTTCATAATGTGACCGTTAGGGTTTTCGGTGGGACCGACATGTCAACTCGGTGGGACCAATATCATTAGGGTTGGGGCATAACGTAATCTCGGTGAGACCGATTACACAAACTCGGTGAGACCGATTTTGGTAATAGACTAACCAGAGAGTTGGTCAGGCAATCTCTGTGGGACCGACTCGCTCTTTCGGTAGGACCGAAACATTACGAAAGGGAAACAAAGAGTTTGCATTGCAATCTCGGTGGGACCATTCGCTCATCTCGGTTGGACTGAAATGTTATGAAGGGAAACGATGAGATTACAATCCCATCTCGGTGAGACCGAGATCCCTATCGGTGGGACCGAAAAGACTAGGGTTTGTGGTAGTGGCTATGTCAAGTGAACTCGGTGGCGTCGGATAGATCAAATCGGTGGGGCCGAGTTTGACTTTTGGTTTGGGATATATTTGGATATGAGAAAGTGGTTGAGGGTTGTGGAGCATATCACTAAGCACTTTGAGCAAGAACCTCATTAAGCAATACCTCACCCCTTCTTAATAGTATTGGCTTTTCCTATGGACTCAGTGTGATCTTGGATCACTAGAAATGAAATGTAGACTCTTGTGCTTTGTGCTTGAGCCAATCCTTTTGTCCTTAGCATTTTGAGGGTCCACTTTCTAATCCATGCCATGTCAATCATTGAGCTTTTCCTAAAATATTTATCTTCAAGTAGCATTAGCTCAATGAGCTATATGTTTTTAGGAATTACCAAAACCACCCAGGGATAGTTGCACTTTCAACCGGCACCAGCTCTACAAGGAGCACCATCTCCGGCAGCAGCAGCGGCTTCAGCACCTGCACCAACACTTGCACTTGCATCTGCTCCGGCCCGTGCAGCGGCAACCGAACGAGCAGTTGCACCGGCAACAGACTGGGCTGCAGTTCGCACATCATATACCAAAGTCCTTACAAAAACCAACACGTCCACCTTCTTGGTAAGCATTGGCTGCCCAAGTGCTTCATTCTTTTTTCTTTCCATGTTGTTTCGCATGATTCACTATGTTGATCTAACTGTTTGGGTATGTCTTCTTGTTTGCAAACAGAGAATTCCTAGAGCAACGAGGGAGTCGTTCAACAATCCGGGCGACAGCAGCCAAGTTTCTCTTACCATGCACAATATACCGTAAGTACAAAGGATGGTCGCATGAGGATTGATGCTAAAGGATGGTCAAGGTTCAAATCTAAATCATATCTTGCGGTAGGGGATGATCTCAAAATTGAACTTTCTCGGCAAGGAGAGCTGGTCCAAATCAACTTTGAAATTCTTCAGTAGCAGCACGCAACTGCCGAACTAATCTATCCTCCGAGAGATTTTGATGTAATAATCTGGCATGGTGAAACAGGTGTCCTATGTGTATAAGTAATACGACAGTATTATTTATCACATGGTATATCGTTGATAGAATTGCAACTCTCATTGCTGGTTAGGAAATGTCATTCGATTTCATTCCAATAGTTGCCATGCTTTATTCAATTTTGTGTATTCGCCTTGTGACAACATTTAAAACCAGCGTCGTACCGATCGCTTGCAATATGAAAAGTGCTGAGGTAGAACACATGGGCCCCCAAACATGCAGGGTGGGCCTACGACCCAAAGTCCAGAACCGTGAGCCTGTCTGAGTATTATATTCTCAACTGAACCCCCATAATGCCCATGCGTTGCACGTAACATCAAGATGCATTTGTATGAGTATTTTATCTTGTGAGAGAAAAGTATGAACGAGGGAAGGCCTTATTTGCAAATGTGGAGAGGTGTGTGGGTACCTTTTTGCAAAATTGTCATAGTTTCCTTCCTATCCGTCAGATATAAATCAGACGGCCTATATTGCAGGATGGCAGGCACACCATCATCACCAACTCGTCTATACTGTGTTAAAAACAACTCTGTTTTTTTATAATTATATATGTTATATATATTCCCCTTGATTTTTCTTATGTATAAAGTTGTGATATAAAAGATTTGTGTATTTATTTACAGAGGGAGTATCTCTCTAAAAATATTTATGTGTAACTAGTTACTCTTGTCTTTCTACTTCCTTTCGCTGATATGCGAGGCATCCGGCAACGGGGTCCACGTGCCATATGCACAAATTAGAGTGCACAACTGCATGGTAGACATACCCCGGCCGTAGCGCCATAGTAATGCCCAATGAGCCGCCAAATCGGAACCCGTCTTTCCAGCTTTAGCAGTAAGCTGGACGGACGAAGCGGCACTATTTCACTGGGCCCGAATCCCCTCCCTCGTCTGCTTCTTCAGAGAAAACCCCCTCTCGGCGATTACATAGGGTTTTCTCATGGAGAACCAGGTACAAATTCTTCATCCATCCCCGATAAATCCAAGTCCCTTGGTCGCGGGTAATCCTAGGATGGCAGTCGCCGCCGTTGATGCATTTTTCTACCTACTGAATCTAGTGTGTTTCATTTGTAGTGCCCAAAGTGCGAGGACCCTACAAGTTTTTGCGCCCTCGGCGAGACGCCAGACTTGTTCCTTCTCATCCTAATGCAGGATTTTAAAACGCGCACAGTATGTTCCTAGAATCCTCTTTTCCATCCGGAGGGTGGGGTTTTTTGAACATGCTATCGACTAATTTGGAAATTTGGATTGCTATATTTGGATAAAAGGTACTACCAGTTTGATGGTCAACACTGATGTGAAGGAGGAAGTTATTTCTAGATTTGGATAGGGAATACATTGTGTTCTCATATTATTTTTCCTGCAGTGCATTATTTGCTCTGCCAGAACACATGTACTCAAGATGCTCAGCCTTTCCATAACTGAGTACACCAGTTTAATGGTCACAGTGAAGACAAGCCATGGATATAAGTTCGGAGTTGGGTTCATGAACCAAGAAGATCGCTGCTTTTTATGGCCGAACTTGGATAAACTTTCTCAAGTGTTACAGACTGAAAGTTGGCGCACGAATGTTGACGGAAATAGCAGAACATGGTCTCATCTTCACTGCAATCTTCCACCCCGATGTCGTTTGAATTGTTCATCCATGTTAGTTATGTATCTGGTTCTTTCTTATTGCCTCGATTACTCCTTAATCCACCTATTCTGTCTAACTAATCACAATTTAACTTTAGAAGTAGCAACGAATCTCTCACGAAGATGCTACTTCTAACTAATATTTTCTTATAATTGGTGGCACGTGTAGGTTTTGTTTAGAGTTAAGCAGGCTGCTCGTTTGTTATTTTGTAACAACTCGGCTGTTACTAATGGCACTGAAGTTGACTAGGACGACATCCACAAGTTCCTAGACTTTATTGATCGTCTTGAGGTCCTTGTGGGGCGTTTCAATGGTGGAAGGCCACGTGGGATATGTGTGCCACTTCTGCACTCGTTGAACAGGTCCAACTGTGTCGAGATACTTATGGTATGAGCTGTTTTCTATGATATATGTTGTTCATAAACTATTGCTTATACACAGTTTTACAGCTATGATCTTCTTGAAACAGAAACTGCCCAGTTATATTGTTCCTATACAGATGCCTGGCCATTTTCGGGTCAGACTTGCGCTTCGTCACAACATGATGTTTATGTCGACCTACTCCATTCCCCTTGGAGGTGAAAAGATACTTATTCATGGGTGGTGAGGGAGTCCTGGATTAGAGGGTCTCCAGACAGCCAGACTATATCCTTTGGCCGGACTGTTGGACTATGAAGATACAAGATTGAAGACTTCGTCTCGTGTCCGGATGGGACTCTCCTTGGCGTGGAAGGCAAGCTAGGCAATACGGATATGTATATCTCCTCCCTTGTAACCGACCTTGTGTAACCCTAGCCCCCTCCGGTATCTATATAAACCGGAGGGTTTAGTCCATAGGACAACAGACAATCATACCATAGGCTAGCTTCTAGGGTTTAGCCTCTACGACCTTGTGGTAGATCAACTCTTGTAATACTCATATCATCAAGAACAATCAAGCAGGACGTAGGGTATTACCTCCATCAAGAGGGCCCGAACCTGGGTAAACATCATGTCCCCTGCCTCCTTTTACCATCTGCCTTAGACGCACAGTTCGGGACCCCCTACCCGAGATCCGCCGGTTTTGACACCGACATTGGTGCTTTCATTGAGAGTTCCACTGTGTTGTCGCCGTAAGGCTTGATGGCTCCTTCGATCATCGGTAACGATGCGGTCCAGGGTGAGGTTTTCCTCCCCGGACAGATATTCGTATTCGGCGGCTTCACACCGCGGGCCAATTCGCTTGGCCATCTGGAGCAGATCGAGAGCTACGCCCCTGTCCATCAGGTCAGATTTGGAAACTTGAATTACACGGCCGACATCCGCGGAGACTTGATCTTCGATGGATTCGAGCCCATGCCAGGTGCGCCGCTTAGTCGCGACGAGCATGACGTAACTCTGCTGTCGGACAATGTTCGGTAGATCGCATCTGTAACTACTCCGGCCATCAATCCGGAGCAAATTGCGCCATCTGAGAGCGGAGGGATAGACCCCGCCATGGAGGCTGCACTCTCAGTGGCGATAGAGCCGGATACTGACTTTACCCCTTACGAGGCGCGTCGCCGAATCACTGGATTCTTCTCCGGCCACGGGCTCCGAGCCACCTACATCCGCACCCATCGAATCCGACGGGGCGCCGATCATGGAGTTCACCTCCACGGATATCTTTCAGCACTCGCCCTTCGGCGATATGCTAAATTCATTAAGGTCTCTCTCCCTGCCAGGAGAACCTTGGCCGAACTATGTCTGGCAAGAATGGGATACAGACGACGAAGAAATTCGCTGCCCACCCACCACCCACTTAGTAGCCACTGTCGACGACTTAACCGACATGCTCGACTTCGACTCCGAAGACATCGACGGTATGGACGACGATGCAGGAGACGAATAGGAACCACCGCCCACAGGGCGCCGGACCACCACTTCATCACATGACATATACATGGTGGATACACCCACGGAGGGCAATGGCGAAGCGACAACGGAGGATGCCCCCTCCAAGCAGCCCTAGCGCCGATGTCAGTGGCCCCGCTCTAAGTCCCGCCATAGCAAAAACAGCGATAACAGCGCAAGAGGAAATAACAGTCCAGTCGACTCTAGAAGAAACGACGACTGCACCACCTCGGTGGCAGAGCATGATCAAGATGAAAACGGCGAACATAGTACGGACCCGGCGTCCGAACACGGTGATGCCAAGGATAAACCTCATCAAACCCCGTCTGGGGAGGAAAACAGTCCGGACGAAGATGCACACATCATCCCGAAAACGCACTTGGAATAGGAGAACCTCCGCAGAAGGCTTATTGCCACAGCGAGAAGCCTGAAGAAACATAAGCAAAGGTTTAAGGCTGCACAAGATACGCTCAACAATAGGTGGAACAAAGTGCTCGACAAGGAAACAAAGTATGGTGGAATTACCACACAAAAACCTATCCAAAG
This sequence comes from Triticum urartu, assembly GCF_003073215.2. NCBI lineage: Eukaryota > Viridiplantae > Streptophyta > Magnoliopsida > Poales > Poaceae > Triticum > Triticum urartu. The sequence goes on from NC_053025.1 coordinate 393,349,343, forward strand.
CGCAAGCTATTACCGGAATTCGACGACGAGGCCTTAGAGTCCACACAGCCGAAGAATGATATGGCCAACCGGCCGGATCCACCACCTTGTGAATGCGATAGAGCGGCTATCAAAGTCGCGCGTAAGTCGACACACGATCTATGTGAGAACTTGCGCCAAAAATCCGGAGCGACCAGATCCATCTATGTATCTAGGAAGCGCGCTCCGGTACAAAACCAAAACCGAATACTACAACTGTCCGAACACCATGGCACATCCCAATACAGGGGTGCGGCACACCCCTTATGTTTCACTGATGAGGTGCTGGACCACGAATTCCCAGAAGGATTCAAACCGGTGAACATAGAGGCGTATGATGGGACGACAGACCCTGGAGTCTGGATCGAGGACTTTATCCTCCATATTCATATGGCTCGCGGAGACGATCTCCATGCCATCAAATACTTGCCCCTTAATCTTAAAGGGCCAGCTCGGCACTGGCTGAAAAGCCTCCCCGAAAACTCAATTGGAAGTTGGGAGGAGCTCGAGGACGCTTTTCGGGCTAATTTTCAAGGGACTTATGTGCGACCTCCGGATGCACACGATTTAAGTCACACAATCCAATAGTCCGGAGAGTCCGCCCGAAAGCTTTGGAACAAGTTCCTCACCAAGAAGAACCAAATCATCGAATGTCCGGACGCCGAAGCCTTAGCAGCTTTTAAACACAGCGTACGAGACGAATGGCTCGCCAGACACCTCGGCCAAGAAAAACCGAGAACAATGGCAGCCCTAACAAGCCTCATGACCCGCTTTTGTGCGGGCGAGGACAGCTGGTTGGCCCGTAGCAGCACCAGTGACCCAAGCACATACGAAGTCAGGGATGGCAATGGAAAACCACGACGCAACAAAAACAAGCGTCGAAATAAAGAAGGCATCCCAGATAACACGGCGGTAAACGCCGGATTCAGGGGCCCTCGACCAGGTCAGTGGAAAAAGCCTTTCAAAGGCAGCAGAGAAGGATAATATGGCATAAACAAAATTCTTGACAAGCTCTATCAGATTCACGGCACCCCCGACAAACCTGGAAATCATACCCATAGAGAATGTTGGGTCTTCAAGCAAGCTGGTAAGCTAAACGCCAAACACAAAGGGGAAGAGACACCAAGCGAAGACGAGGATGAACCTCGCCAGCAAAGCACCAGAGGACAGAAAAAGTTCCCACCAGAGGTTAAAACAGTAAACGTGATCCATGTGACGAAGAGGAGAAGCAAGCATGCACTCCGAGACACACGCACCATAGAGCCCGTCACCCCTAGGTTCAACCCCTGGTTGGCCTGCCCGATCACATTTGATCGTAGGGATCACGCGACAAATATCTGGCACGAGGGATTGGCGGCCTTGGTGTTAGACCCAATAATAAACGGGTACCATTTCACACGAGTCCTCATGGACGGCGGCAGTGATCTAAATCTGATATATCAGGACACAGTCCCTAAAATGGGGATAGACCCGACACAAATAAGCCACAATATTACTACCTTCAAGGGAGTAATACCAGGCCAAGAGGCCCGCTGTACGGGCTCTCTACTGCTAGAGGTGGTATTCGGTTCTCCCGATAACTTCTGAAGCGAAAGGTTAACTTTCCACGTCGCTCCATTCCGAAGTGGTTATCAAGCACTACTCGGAAGAACGGCTTTCGCTCATTTTAACGCAATACCGCATTATGATTTTCTGAAGCTTAAAATGCCCGGTCCACATGGCATCATCATAGTTAGCGGAAATACCGAACGTTTTTCACGTATGGAAGAGGGTGCGGCGTCTCTAATAGCCGCGAACTAGACGGCCTCACTAACCAGAAAAAATGGCAGGCCATCAAGACCACGGACACGGTTAGACGAGTCCGGCGTTCCATCACATATACACGAGATTAGTTTGATGATCAAACCCTCAAAGACGATACCAGGGGCTTCCCGCGTGTAATCAGGGCCAGCCCGGCTCAACTTGACTTCTCTTGAATTTTGATAGTTCATTGATAATAACCAATTCTTTTTTTCGGCACGGCAACTTTCACCTAAGTTCTTTCCTTTTACAGATGACAATCGTGCTACACCCGTCTAGGACACGGCATAACAGAGACACAAGCGCATACGTGCAGCAGGGACCCACCCAAAGGTTTCTTTTTAGATTAAGACCCTGCGTAAACCTTTTTTACTGTCTCTTGTTGCTCTCATCCTCCGGATACTCCACACAACCGAGAGGGATGCTGACGTTATTGGCATGTGGCCACGTCAGGATATTGCACGTACCTGGACACATGGGGTCTATTATTGAGGGCATTGTTTAGCCCGGTATATATTATAAAGACCGAACACCTTAGGGAGTGTTCGGCGTCGCGAGTTTGGCCCTATATGCATCAGCTCCGAATCATGTCTTCGGTCAAATGTTGGGTTTGCCCGGCTCCCATGTTTTGGTACCTTACGTTCCGTTATATTGGCTAAGGTAGCACTGGGAGAACTACTGCGATTGTGCCCTGGTTCATCCGGATGAGCACCTTAGTAGAGAAAGCCGAAAACTGATTGTCATGATATAGCGAGAGACTGGTCAACCACTCGATGACTCAGTAGAATCTTCGGGATTCCTCCGCATTAATAAAGGGCCGTTCCAGGTCATGTACGTACGCGCCCCATATTCGGATGAGCGCAGAAGTACCAGGGCTATATAGTAGCCCCACCGTCAAATCTCTATGGCAAAGTGAAAGTGTTAAAGAAATATAGTCTGATTGCCTCGTTCGTTGCGCTACCACCTCCTTAACGGACCAAGACGTTGGATCAAGTGTGGATATGCGTTTTCTGCGAACACCCCCGCATTATATGCGTGGGGGCGGAAGCCGACGACTGCAAACTTTCAGGTTATATACATATATACATAAACGGACGCACAGGAGGCATCACAGTACTTTTGGGCAAAAGTATAAATACAACCTTGATAAATTGAGTAAACATTGTTATTACAATGGGAATACATGTCACTAGAACATAATATTCTTCGAGCACTGAGCCTCTATCGAACGAGCGCCTTCAAGAACTTCTTCAAAGTAGTGCTCGGCAGCCACTCGGCCTACGGCCGAACCCTGTGTCGCAACAGTGGAGGCCTCCATCTCCGCCCAGTATGTCTTAACACGGGCAAAGGCCATCCGCACACCCTCTATGCACGTCGATCTCTTTACAGCATTGATGCGTGGCACAGCACCAAGGACCTCATGGCAAGTCCGGACAACCTATGGAGCTCGGCCCACTCGGCCATTCGCTCATTCAACAGCAGCGGACGGACCGGAGCATGAAACTGTGACCAGAACAACTTCTCCACTTCGTGATCTTTCTGATCCTTGAAGTACTCGGCCGCATCGGCAGCACTTGCAACCAAATCCACGTAGGCGTCCACAGAACTCCATAGTCAGTCAAGAGGAGCATACTTCGGATCTCTGAATTTAGTCCGCAACAAGAAGGGCTTCCCAGACACGATATCTGCAGCATGATGCAGCTCCTCTTTCGCCGCTCTAATTTTGGAGCGGGCTTCCTTGGCAGCTACCAGGGCCTTCTCCAGGTCCGTCACCCTCGCTCGGCTTTCTTCTTTAAGAGGTTGGTAACGGTCAGCGGCATCTTTTAATTCTACAGCCATTTTGGCTATTCTTTCCTTGCTCTCGCAATGCGTGGCCTGATCGGCCCTTAACTCTTCAGCCGCCTTTAGAGCGGCCGCATTGCAACTCCTTGCTTGCTCCTTGGCTCGGGCAAGCTCCGCCCGAAGGGTCTCCACGATGGCAGCTCCATCTGCAGTCACAACATATTAAAGATACTGGCATCATGCTCCTCTCATTATGTGACGATCACCAGAGAAATCACTCACCCTGTGCCTCGTGAAGCCGCTGGTTGACAAGCACGATATCGGCATCGGCCGCATCAAGTTGCCGCTTTAGCTCGGTAAACCCATCAGTTCGGCTAGCCACCGTAGCCTCAGTCACCTGCACATAAAGGCAGTCGAGTTATTACCTAGGAATATGATCCTCTGGTTGCCGCCGTTCTCGATGACAACCAGAGTCTCAGGGGATACTATCTGCATAGGGCACACCTAACGTGTGCGGTACTATAAAAAACATACACTATTTCACATACCTCAAAGCCCTTCAGCAGACTCATAAAGGCTTCATGTAAACCGCTTTCAGCAGATGAAATCCTTTCAATTACCGTACCCATTAGCGTACGATGCGCTTTCGAGACGGCCGCTTGCCCCAGAAGATCCTTCAGCATGTCCGACCGCACACTGTACGGTTCCGGACCCTTGCTGCCGCTCTCCTTAGAAGCCGGATACTGGGGATTCCAGGTAGTCAAAGGGTTATCCTCTGGCTTTGGCGGATCCAGAGATATCCTCCGCGACGACACTTCAGGGTCGCCCACCTCTGGAGGCGGGGTGTCAGGGGGAGGCATTTCGCTCTCCATGATCTCCGGAAGGAGATCCCCCGAAGACGAACTCTGTCGAGAAGGGCTATGATCCGGACTACAATTTATGAGCACCGGTTATTGTCTTCGGAAGTAAGGTAGGATATTTTCACTATTAAGTACTTTTCGATCACTTACAGCTCGGTAGAGGGCTGATCCCCGCGCGGACACGGTGCGGTGAGAATACCCATCGAGGCAGGACCCTCTGGCGAAGATTTCTTCTCCCGTTTGGAAACCTTGGTTTCCGGATCTTCAGAGGTAGTCCTCTTCCTTCCCCGGAGAGAGAGAATGTCAGATTCTTCCCCCCGGTTATCCTCCCTCACAGAGGCGCTCATTCCCCCGGTTGGAATGAGTGGCCGATGAGGCCCGCTGTCGGTGTCAAAACCGGCGGATCTCGGGTAGGGGGTCCTGAACTGTGCGTCTAGGCCGGATGGTAACAGGAGACAAGGGACACGAAGTTTTACCCAGGTTCGGGCCCTCTCGATGGAGGTAAAACCCTATGTCCTGCTTGATTAATATTGATGATATGGGTAGTACAAGAGTAGATCTACCACGAGATTGAAGAGGCTAAACCCTAGAAGCTAGCCTATGGTATGATTGTTGATGTATATGTTGTCCTACGGACTAAAACCCTCCGGTTTATATAGACACCGGAGAGGGCTAGGGTTACACAAAGTCGGTTATAATGGTAGGAGATCTTCATATCCGTATCGCCAAGCTTGCCTTCCACGCCAAGGAAAGTCCCTTCCGGACACGGGACGAAGTCTTCAATCTTGTATCTTTATAGTCCAGGAGTCCGGCTGAAGGTATAGTCCGGCTATCCGAACACCCCCTAATCCAGGACTCCCTCAGTAGCCCCTAAACTTGGCTTCAATGACGACGAGCCCAGCACGCAGATTGTCTTCGGCATTGCAAGGCGGGTTCCTCCTCCAAGTACTTCATAGAAGATTTTGAACACGAAGATAGTGTCCGGCTCTGCAAAATAAGTTTCCACATATTGCCATAGAGAGAATAATATTTACACCAATCTAATCTGCTGACGTATTCCATAGCGTGTCACACCACGGCCAAGCCTTTATCCGAGTCGTTTCATTATCCCACCTCAGCGCGTCATGCGAGGTGGATTGCTTGGCACGTGTTGTTAAAGCAGAGATCGTGTCCCCTTATCCCGGGATTCTCATCAATACGGGCGTGGGTAACCCAACCGCTTCTAGGACTCCTAGATTATAGGCAAGTCCAAATGGACACGGAGAGGACGCTTGATATTCACCCTCTTTATAAAGGGGACAAGGCTTTTCTTTTTCCCTCCCATGCTCAATTGAATCCTTCCCCCACCTCAAGTTCAAACGCCCGAAGTTCAGGTCAGGCGCCCCGAACCTTCAGTCATGTCTGGATCTAGCCTTCAAGGCCGATGGATGCCTTCCACCGTCACGGAAGAAGACATCAAGAAGTTGAGGGAGGCCAGATATCTGACCGCCGAGATTTTGCATCGGCTGCCTCCCCGAGGGCAGGCTGTCCCCACCCTCGAATCTAACGAGAACGTCGTGTTCGTTTCCCACTTCCTCCGATGCCTAGGCCTTGCCCTAGATCCTTTTGTCAGGGGTTTGATGTTTTACTACGGGCTAGATTTTCATGATCTAGCTCCGGACTCCTTTCTTCATATCACGACATTTATTATCGTGTGCGAGGCCTTCCTTCGGGTTACCCCTCACTTTGGCCTATGGCTCAAGACCTTTGAAGTGAAGCCGAAGCTGGTCGAGGGGCAACATGCAGCATGCGGAGGTGCCGCAATACGCAAGATGACGGGAGCTCCGTGGCCCAAAGGTTCCATCCCAGAGGTGTCTGAATTGTGGCAACAGGAGTGGTTCTACATCACGGCTCCTAGAAGTGCCAAGTGGGCGGGCCCCCTATTTTTCACTCGGGCCCCCCACCACAGCTGATGTCATGGATCAGCAGAGGTCTGAGCTGGGGTCCAGTCAAGGACGTGCCTATACTGCAAGGCCGCGTTCGAGATCTCTTTAATGTAGATTTCAGTTTGGTTGCGGTGATACAGGTTATGCTGGTTCGTCAAGTCCAGCCTTGCAAACGCCGGCCTCTTTGCCTGTGGGAGTTCAATCCCGAGGGACCGCGTGCCATTCAAAATTTTCTCGGCCTGACGCACGAGGAGATGTACAAGTCATTCTTCGGACCTCAGACGGAGTGTCCAGAAATCACCGAGGATGTGGGCTTGAGTAGCAACCGCACCGCCGAACAGGTAAGGCATCTTCCGGCCGAACATACTTTCTCTACTTTGTTACGAAGTTATTTCTGAGAGTTTGCTTTTTGACCAGGACTGGCTAACAAAGGCGAAGTTGATTCGGTGTTCGGCCCCCCTCCCTGAGGGTTTGGAAAATCCGGTATTGGAAAAGATGCTGCAGACCGCACCTTGCTTGGAGTCCTTGAAGGAAGATACCGTGGAGGATAATGCGGGCGGACGCGGGCCCCAACGCTGCCCATTCTAGCCGAGGGAGCGAGCGTCTCCATGAGGAAAGGCGACCAGAAGAGGAAAAGGACTGCACTCGGGGATTCGGAAGCCGAAGCTTCCAAACGGGAGAAGAAGTCTCCCACAGAGGGTCCCACCTTGGGGGCGATGTTGCCGCACAAAGTCCGCTGGGGGATCAATTCTCCCACGAGTCGTAAGTGACCCAAAATATATTTAATAGTGCAGATATGCCATTTTTTTCTTCTGAGAAAATAACCACCGCATATATTTTGCAGTTCGGGCCTTAGCCCCTCTCAAATGAGCTCATCTTCGGGGGATCTTCTTCCAGAGATGATGGAGAGCGAAACGCCTCCTCAAGACTCCTCCGCTCCAGAAGCGGGCGACCCTGAAGTGTCGTCGCGGAGGGCCTCTCCGAGTCCGGTGAGGCCAGAAGATAATCCCATTGACCCCTGAAGCTCCCGGTGTCCGGCTCCCGAAGGGAGCAGACAAAAGGGTCCGGCCCCGTCTAGTGTGCGATCGGATGTTCTGAGGGAGTTGGTGGGGCGAGCGGCCATCGCAGATGAACACCATGTGGTGATGAATACGGTGATGGAGAGAATATCGTCCGCTGAAAGCGGATTGCACGAAGCTTTTATGAGTCTACAGACAGGCATTGAGGTACGTAAAAGCATGTATGATAATCCTACACATGCTAGGTGTGCCCTGTGTAGGTAGTAGCCCCTAAGACTCTGGTTGTTGTCAGAAACGACGACGAACAGAGGATCATATTCCCAGGAAATAACCATACTGCCTTTATGTGCAGGTGATGGAAGCTCCGGTGGCTAGCCGGACTAGCGAGTTTGCCCATTTAGAACGGCAGTTGGATGCGGCCGACGCCGACATCGAGCTTGTTAACAAAAGGCTTGACGAGGCACATGGTAAGTGTCAATATCTGGTAAACTCCACATAGGAAGATCATCATGATGCCAGTATCTTAAATATGTTGTGACTGCAGATGGGGCTGCCACTGTTGAAGCCTTGCGGGCAGAACTTGCCCGAGCCAAGGAACAAGCGAGGTTAGGTAATGCGGCTGCTGTGAAGGCGGCCGAAGAGTTGCAAGCCGAGAGGGCCGCGCACAGCGAGACCCGAGACAAGATGGCCAAGATGGCTATAGAATTAAAGCCACTGCCGACCATTGCCGGGTTCTTGAAAAGGAAAACCAAGCGAAGGCATCGGACCTTGATAAGGCCGCTGCGATGAAAAAGGATCTCCGCTCTGCTATGAGGGAAAAGAAGGAGGATCTGCGGGAAGCCGGGGATATTGTAGCTGGGAAATCCTTTATGTTGCGGAGGAAATTCGGAGATCCACGGTATGCCCCTCTGGATCGGCTGTGGAGTTCGGAGGATGCCTATATGGATTTGGCGGCGAGCGCTGCCGATGCGGCCAAGTACTTCCAAGGTCAGACGGACCGTGGAGTAGACCAGTTGTTTTGGAGGCAATTCCATTCTCCCGAGTGTCCACTTTCATTGACTGACCAATTAGCCAAGTGGGCTGAACTAAATAGGTTGTCCGGACTCTCTATGAGGTCTGTCATGGATCAGCTATGGCCGGGAAGGCCAAAACCGAACAACTATTTTAGCTTGGTGCAGCAGGTCCTTGACGTGGTGCCGTGTATTGATGCGATGAGGAGGTCGGCGTGCATAGAGGGCGCACGGATGGCCTTTGCCCGTGTTAAGGCATATTGGGCAGAGATGGATGCTACCAATGTTGCAGCGCGGGATTCGGCTATAGGTCGAAAGGCTGTCGAGCACTACTTTGAAGAAGTTCTTGAGGGTGCCCGTTTGATAGAGACCCAGTGCTCAAAAAATATTATGTTTGAGTGATATGTAATCTCATTGTAAGCGAAATGCTTTTATAAATTTTTATAAGGCTATTTTTATACTTTTGCCTGAAAGTAATATGATGCCTCCTGGGCGGCCGTTTATGTATACATGTGTATAACCTGAAAGATTGCAGCCGTCGGCTTCAATCCTCACGCATATAATGCGGAGGTGCTCGCAAAAACACGCATTCACACTTAACCCAACGTCTTGGTCCTATTAAGGAGGTGATAGCGGAGCGAGTGAGGCAACCGGAGTATGATGCTTTAGCACTTTCACTTAGCCATAGGAGTTTGACAGTGGGGCTACTGGTGGCTCCGCACTCTCCTGATCTCGGGGTGCGTACATGCCTGGCCGGGAAACGGCCCTTCGTTAAAGCGGAGGAATTCTAACATTCCCACAGGTCATCGAGTGGTTGACCAGTCTCACGCTATATCATGACAGTCAGTTTTCGGCTTTCTCTACTGAGGTGCTCGTCCGGATGAACCAGGGCACAATCACAGTAGTTCTCCTGGTGCTACCTTAGCCGGCAAGGCGGAACATAAGGCACCAAAACACAGGAGCCGGGCAAACCCAACATGTGACCAAAGACAATGATTCGGGGCTGATGCATATAGGGCCAAACTCGTGACGCCGAACACTCCCTAAGGTATTCAGTCTTTGTGGTATAAACCGGGCCTAAATAGTGGCCTTTGTAAGAAGCCCCGTGTGTCCAGGTACGTGCATTGTTCTGGCATGGCCACATGCCAAGACGTAAGCATCCTTCTCAACGGTGGATATGTATCAACAAGAGACAGTAAAAAAGGTTTACGCAGGGTCTTAATCTAAAAAAGAATCCTTGGAGCGGGTCCCTGCTGCACGTCTGCGCCTGTGTCTCCATTGTGTCGTATCCTGCACGGGTGTAGCGCGATGATCGTCTGTAAAAGAGAGGAAGTTAAGTGAAAAAGTTGTCGTGCAAAAGGATAGTTTACAAAGAAACCATGTATAATTCAAGATGATAAGAAATTGCCACTTGTCTGCACGCGTTGAGCCCCTTGTATTGACAAATAGGGGTGTGACCAGTTATTTCCGTATAAATAGCGGTGCCGGACTTGATTAGTTGTATCTGAGGTCTTGACGACCTATTGGATGCTTTCGCTTGTCCGGGCGCCTTTAGTGTGCGGCGGCCAAGGCAGCCTCACTCTCTTCGGCGCGTAGAGATCGCTAAATATTTCCGTGCACTGTGATGATGCCACGTGGACCGGGCATCTTGAGTGTAAGGGAGGCGTAGTGTGGTATTGCGTTAAAGCGAGTGAAAGCTTCGCGTCCGAGCAGTGCTTGATAGCCACTTTGAAACGGAGCGATGTGGAAAGTTAAATGCTCGCAACGAAAGTTATCGGAGGTGCCGAATGTAACTTGTAGTAGGAGGGAGCCCGTACAACGAGCCCCTGGGCCTGGCGTGACTCCTTTAAAGGTAGTATTGCTATGGCGAATTTGTGTTGGGTCTAACCCCATCCCGCGGATTGTATCCTGCTATATTAGGTTTAGGCTACTGCCGCCATCCATCAAGACCCTTGTGAAGTGATATCCGCCAATTACTGGGTCTAATACCAGGGCAGCCCATCCTGCGTGTCGGATACTTGCTGACTAATCACGATGGTCGAAAGTGATCGGTTGAGATGACCAGTGGCAGGACTTCGTGGTGACAGGCACTTGGGTATACTTTCCTGGGAGTGCCGCCTTGTTTTTTCCCTTGATTACGTGTAACACGTCTACTGTTTTGACTTCTGGTGGAAATTGCTTTTGCTCCCCCGTGTCTTGCTTGGGGGGCTCGTCCTCATCTTCACTTGGTGTATCCTCCCCCTTATGTATGGCGTTGAGCTTGCCGGATTGCTTGAAGACCCAACATTCTCTGTGGGTATGATTAGCAGGTTTACCTGGGGTACTATGGATCTGACATACTTGGTCCAGAATTTTGTTGAGGCTGGACAATTCATCCCTGGTGCCTTTAGGGGGCGGCTTTTGTCCTGGCCGAGAGCTTTTGAATCCGGCATTTACTGCCATGCCCTTCGTGCTGTCTTCTTTATTCCGGCGTTTGTTATTGCTGTTACGCCGTGATTTCCCGTTTCCATCTCTAACTTCGAATGTACTGGGATCGCTGGTACTGCATCTGGCTAACTAGCTGTTCTCTCCCACGCAAAAGTGGGTCATGAGGTTTGTTAATGCGGCCATCGTTCTCGGCTTATTTTGGCCGAGGTGTCTGGCGAGCCATTCATCACGGATGCTATGCTTGAAAGCCGCTAAGGCTTTGGCGTCCGGACAGTCGACAATCTGGTTCTTTTTAGTAAGAAACCTGTTCCAAAGCTTTCGGGCTGACTCTCCGGGCTATTGAGTTATATGACTCAAATCGTCCGCATCCGGAGGTCAGACATAAGTCCCTTGAAAATTTGCCTGAAAGGCGTCTTCGAGCTCTTCCAAACTTCCAATGGAGCTTTCGGGGAGGCCTTTGAGCCAGTGACGAGCTGGCCCTTTGAGCTTGAGGGGTAGGTACTTGATGGTGTGGAGATCATCTCCTCGAGCCATATGGATATGAAGGATGTAATCCTCAATCCAGACCCCAGGGTCTGTTGTTCCGTCGTATGCCTCTATGTTTACGGGCTTGAATCCCTCTGGAAATTCATGGTCCAGCACCTCATCGGTGAAACATAGGGGGTGTGCGGCACCCCTGTAGCTGGGTGTACCATGTTGTTCGGATGTTTGTTGTGTTGTATTGTATGCTGGGGCGCGCTTGCGTGGTCCATAGATGGATCTTGTTGCACTGTTCTTTGGGTGCGAGCCCTCGCATTGGTTGCGTGTTGTATGGTGAGCGGCATTGTATGCCGCTCTGTGTTGGTAGAGTGGTCGTCCATTAGACCAGGTGGCTGCTTTGATATTTGGTTGTGGGGGGTCTGAGGCCTCCTCATCGAATTCGGGTAGCAGCTTCCCTTTGGGTAGCTCTTGTAGGGGCGATTGTCGCCGTACCTTGCTGCTGTGCTAAGTATTTTACTCCATCTGATTTGGAGTGTGTCTTGCGCGGCCTTGAGCCTTTGCTTCTTCTTTCTCAGACTCCTCGCGGTGGCAACAAGCCTTTTACGGGCAGTCTGCTGCTCCGGGTGCCTGTCCGGCGTTATGTCGTCCGGACCATGATCCTTGATAGGATTTGTTTGTTCGGTTTGATTATCCTGATTGCCGCTGTCCGGCAGCGGTTCGCCCTGCTCCAGCGTTGGGTCTATGTGATCGCTATTTCTGTCGGGGCGGGATTTGGGGTGGCGCTTGCGTCGCCGCTTTGACTGCTTTTCGAGGGAACAAGCCTTCGGTGCGTCCTTCCGCTCCTCGTCGTCATCTTTTGGTGCGTCCACCATGTATACGTCATGTGACGAGGTGGCGTTCCAGGGCCCAATAGGCGCTGGTTCTTCATCGTCTCCTTCATTGGCATCCATACCGTCGATGTCTTCAGAGTCGAGGTCGAGCATGTCGGTTAAGTCGTCGACGGTGGCTACAAAGTGGGTGGTGGGTGGGCTTTGAATTTCTTCATCGTCCGTACCCCAACATTGCTGACCGTAATCCGGCCAGGGCTCTCCTGATAAAGAGAGAGACTTCAGTGACTTCAGGATATCGCCGAGAGGCGAGTGCTGAAAGATGTCCGTGGCAGTGAACTCCATGACCGACGCCCAATCGGATTCGATCGGCAGGGGCGTGGAGGGTTCGGAGTCTGGAGAGGAGTCCGGTTCCTTGGAGTCACGAGTCTCGCGGAGTATGGGGATGGTGTTCGGCTCAATCGCCGTTGGGGTCACAGCCCCCGAGGTGGCGTCCAACCGCCCATCCTCGATCGGCGCAGTTGGCTCCGAATTAAGGTTCGGAGCCGACGCGGGTGCGGCCTCCAGGGCACTGTTCGGCGGCAGAGCTGGATCATGCTCGTCATGACAGTGTGGCGCGCTCAGCAGTGGCTCGAATCTGTCGAAGATCAAGTCCCCGCGGATGTCTGCCGTGTAGTTTAAACTTCCAAATCTGACCTGACGGCCAGGGGCGTAGCTTTCGATCTGCTCCAGACGGCCAAGCGAATTGACCCGCAGTGCGAAGCCGCCAAAGACGAAGATCTGTCCGGGGAGGAAGGTCTCGCCCTGGACTGCATCGCTATTGATGATCGTAGGAGCCATCGAGCCTGACGGCGACGACACAGAGGAACTCTCAATGAAAGCACCAATGTCTGTGTCAAAACCGGCGGATCTCGGGTAGGGGGTCCCGAACTGTGCGTCTAGGCCGGATGGTAACAGGAGACAAGGGACACGAAGTTTTACCCAGGTTCGGGCCCTCTCGATGGAGGTAAAACCTTACATCCTGCTTGATTAATATTGATGATATGGGTAGTACAAGAGTAGATCTACCACGAGATCAAAGAGGCTAAACCCTAGAAGCTAGCCTATGGTATGATTGTTGATGTATCTGTTGTCCTACGGACTAAAACCCTCCGGTTTATATAGACACCGGAGAGGGTTAGGGTTACACAAAGTCGGTTATAATGGTAGGAGATCTTCATATCCGTATCGCCAAGCTTGCCTTCCGGACACGGCTGAAGGTATAGTCCGGCTATCCGAACACCCCCTAATCCAGGACTCCCTCACCCGCTTTTGCCCTCTTTAATCCCCCTTCATCTTCCTTTGAGGGCACTAGATAAGGCACTGGCTCGAGCATCTTGTCCAGTACCGGATTTTCCAAACCCTTAGGAAGGGGGGCCGAACACCTGATCATCTTCACCTTTGTTATCCAGTCTTGTTCAAAGAGCGACTCTTTAGAATGACGCCATGATAAATAAAAGGATGGCGGGTTCGGTCATGGGATTACTTACTTGGGTAGAAGAGCGGTTGCATCTTAAACCAACATCCTCGGAGGTGTCCGGACACTTTATTTGGGGTCCGAAGAACGATTTATACATCTCTTCGAGCGTCATGCCGAGGAAATGCGGAAATAGCTCGCGGTCCTTCCGGGTTGAATTCCCACATACGGAGGGGCCGGCGTTTGCAAGGCTGGACTCGACGAACTAGCATAACTTGGCATAACAAGGCCAGACTAAAATCTCTCTCAAAGAGATCTCGGATACGGCTATGCATTATTGGCATGTCCTTTGCTGGACCCCAGCTCAGCCCCCTGCTGATCCATGACATCAGTTGCGGTAGGGGGGCCGAGCGAAAGGTGGGGGCGGCTACCCACTTGGCACTTCGGGGAGCTGTGATGTAAAACCACTCCCGTTGCCACAATCCGGACACCTCTGGGAAGGAGCCCTCTGGCCATGGAGCATCAGCGATTTTGCTTATTAAAGCACCTCCGCACTCTGCGTGCCACCCCTCGATCGTCTTGGGCTTCACATCGAAGGTCTTGAGCCACAAGCCGAAGTGAGGGGTAATGCGGAGGAAGGCCTCACATACGACAATAAATGGCGAGATGTGAAGAAGAGAGTCTGGGGCCAGATCATGGAAATCCAGCCCATAATAGAACATAAGACCCCTGACAAAGGGATCCAGAGCGAGGCCTAGTCCTCGGAGGAAGTGGGAGATGAACACGATGCTCTTGGTGGGTTCGGGAGTAGGGACGACCTGCCCTTGGGTAGGCAGCCTATGTGAAATTTCGGCGGTCAGATAACTGGCCTCTCTCGGCTTCTTGATGTCCTCCTCTGTTATAGAGGAGGGCATCCACCGACCTTGAAGGTTGGATCAGGACATAGTTGAAGGTCCAAAGTGCCTGACTTGAGCTTTGGGTGTTAGAACTTGAGGCGGGGGAAGGATTCGATTGAGCACGAGAGGGAAAAAGAAAAGGCCTTGTCCTCGTTATAAAGGGGGTGAATATCAAGCGTCCTCCTCGTGGCCGTTTTGGACTTGCCTAAGATCTAGGCGTCGTACCAACAGGCACGGTTGGGTTACCCACGTCTGTATTGATGAGAATCACGTGATAAGGGGAACGCGATCTCTGCTTTGACAAGACGTGTCAAGAAAACTGCCTCGCGACATGTGCAGTGCGGGTTGAGAAAAATGGTTGGAATAATGACCGGGCCGTGGCATGATGTCATGCTATCAAAACATGTCAGCAGATTAGATTTGTGGAAATATTATTCTCTCTACGGTGGTATGTGGAACTTATTTTTTCAGGGCCGGGCACTATCCTTGTGTTCAAACTCTTCCATGGAGTATTTGGAGGAGGAACCCGCCTTGCAATGCCGAAGACAATACTGCGCGCCGGACTCATCGTCATTGAAGCCTAGTTCAGGGGCTACTGAGGGAGTCCTGGATTAGGGGGTCTCCGGACAGCCGGACTATTGGACTATGAAGATACAAGATTGAAGACTTCGTCTCGTGTCCGGATGGGACTCTCCTTGGCGTGGAAGGCAAGCTAGGCAATACGGATATGTATATCTTCTCCCTTGTAACTGACCTTGTGTAACCCTAGTCCCCTCCGGTATCTATATAAACCGGAGTGTTTAGTCCATAGGACAACAGACAATCATACCATAGGCTAGCTTCTAGGGTTTAGCCTCTATGATCTCGTGGTAGATCAACTCTTGTAATACTCATATCATCAAGAACAATCAAGCAGGACGTAGGGTATTACCTCCATGAAGAGGGCCCGAACCTGGGTAAACATCGTGTCCCCTGCCTCCTGTTACCATCCACCTTAGACGCACAGTTCGGGACCCCCTACCCGAGATCTGCCGGTTTTGACACCAACAGGTGGTCTCAAATAATGAAGGCTCGTCCATCTTGGAGAATAGGACAGAAGATGATGTTCCTTCTTTTCCATGGCTCTAAAGCGAATATCCTGTTTATTGACCACATTGCGAGATGAAGCTACTTTCAGAATGTTGTGGATGTGCAGGGTGGCACCTGGGCCTTGTCCTGGGGCTTGGCGGCCTCACCCTTGGTTAACTGTAGGGAAAGTAGCACTGTTCGAGGCGTGCTTTGTACGGTTGAACCTGTATAAGTACTCATACTTCTTTCAGCTATGGTTGTTAACTGCCCCTGCTGGTTTCAGTAAAGGTTGTTAAGTACTCCTGCTGCTTTTATAGTCTGTCGTGTTTCTTCAGTCCTATCTTCCTCCAGCCGCCAAAACCAAACTAGCACCGGCGGGGCCGCTGATACGTCTCCAACGTATCTATAATTTTTGACTGTTGCATGCTATTATATTATCTGTTTTGGATGTTTATGGGCTTTATTATACAATTTTACATTATTTTTGGGACTAACCTATTAACCGGAGGCCCAGCCCAAATTGCTGTTTTCTTGCCTATTTCAGTGTTTCGAAGAAAAGGATTATCAAACGGAGTCCAAACGGAATGAAACCTTCGGGAGTGTTATTTTTGGAATGGAAGCAATCCAAGAGACTTGGAGTAGACGTGAGGGAAGCTTCGAGGAAGCCACGAGGCAGGGAGGCGCGTCCTACCCCCTGGGTGCGACCCCACCCTCGTGGGCCCCTCATGGCTCCCATGACCGACTTCTTTCGCCTATATATATGTCCATATACCCTAAAAACATCAGGGAACAAAATAGATAGGGAGTTCCACCGCGAGAAGCCTCTGTAGCCACCGAAAACCAATCTAGACCCGTTCCGGCACCCTGCCGGAGGGGGGAATCCCTCTCCGGTGGTCATCTTCATCATCCTGGCGCTCTCCATGACGAGGAGGGAGTAGTTCACCCTCAGGGCTGAGGGTATGTACCTGCAGCTATGTGTTTGATCTCTCTCTCTCTCGTGTTCTTGAGTCGGCACGATCTTGATGTATCGCGAGCTTTGCTATTATAGTTGGATCTTATGATGTTTCTCCCCCTCTGCTCTCTTGTGATGAATTGAGTTTTCCCTTTGAAGTTATCTTATCGGATTGAGTCTTTAAGGATTTGAGAACACTTGATGTATTTCTGGCATGTGCTTATCTTTGGTGACAACGGAATATCACATGATCCACTTGATGTATGTTTTGGTGATCAACATGCGAGTTCCGTGACCTTGTGAACTTATGCATATGGGTTGGCACACGTTTTCGTCTTGACTCTCCGGTAGAAACTTTGGGGCACTCTTTGAAGTTCTTTGTGTTGGTTGAATAGATGAATCTGAGATTGTGTGATGCATATCGTATAATCATACCCATGGATACTTGAGTTGACATTGGAGTATCTAGGTGACATTAGGGTTTTGGTTGATTTGTGTCTTAAGGTGTTATTCTAGTATGGACTCTTCAATAGATCGATCAGAAAGAATAACTTTGAGGTGGTTTCGTACCCCTACCATAATCTCTTCGTTTGTTCTCCGCTATTAGTGACTTTGGAGTGACTCTTTGTTGCATGTTGAGGGATAGCTATATGATCCAATTATGTTATTATTGTTTAGAGAACTTGCACTAGTTAAAGTATGAACCCTAGGCCTTGTTTCCTAGCATTGCAATACTTTGTGCTCACTTTTACCACTTTCTACCTTGCTGTTTTTATATTTTCAGATTACAAAAAGCTATATCTACCATCCATGTTGCATTTGTATCACCTTCTGTTCGCCGAACTAGTGCACCTATACAATTTACCATTGTATTGAGTGTGTTGGGGACACAAGAGACTCTTTGTTATTTGGTTGCAGGGTTGCTTAAGAGAGACCATATTCATCCTACGCCTCCCATAGATTGACAAACCTTAGGTCATCCACTTGAGGGAAATTTTCTATTGTCCTACAAACCTCTGCACTTGGAGGCCCAACAACGTCTACAAGAACAAGGTTGTGTAGTAGACATCAAGCTCTTTTCTGGCGCCGTTGCTGGGGAGGTTAGCGCTTGAAGGTATATCTTTAGATCTTGCAATCAAATCTTTTTTGTTTCTTGTTTTATCACTAGTTTAGTTTATAAAAGAAAACTACAAAAAATGGAATTGAGGGTACCTCATACGCTTCATCTTTTTAATATCTTTCATGAGAATAAGGATTCCGATAATTGTGCTCAATTGCTAGAGGAAGAATGCATTAGAATGTTTGGCACTAAATCTTTGAATGATGAGCATGATTGCAATGTTGTTAGTATGAACTCCTTGAATATCCATAGTACTAATGATGATTGCACCATTCATGATGAAAATGTCTCTTATAAGCATGTCAACTTTTGTGGAGTGCATAGAGTTTGCAAGTACACACCAAATAGGGAAGATAGATTTTGCAAGAGGCATAAGTATTTAGAAACTAAATGGTTGCAAGAGAGGCTAGATGTTTGTGCTGAAAATTTAAAATTTCTTCGCCATACTTGTGAACTTTGCAATGAACATGGTCATTTAAATCTCCAATGCAAATTGTTTCATGATCGTATCGTGTCCAAATATTGTGATGATTTGATTTCCCTTGAACATCATAATGAACTTAGTTTGCTTTTGGGTTATGAAGAAATGAAACGTATAACTAAGCATATTCCAGAATATAACCTTGAGAAATTCCTCGATATTGATCTAGAAGAAATTTTTATGTATTGTGCGGTGAATTGCATTGAAAATCCTTATATTGCTAATTACATAAAGAAAGAAAACAAATAGAGGATGAGGAGAATACTAATGAAAGGGAAGAGGCTTTGTCAGCGTTCTGGGAACGGGGGTCCCCAGACTTGCCTGCCTGTGGCGTGGCTCAAGTGGGGGCCCAGCGCGGCCCATCTTCATTAGCTCAAGCTCAAGACCCTCGCGAGGGGCCAAGCCTCGCGGGGCGGACGACAGGAAGCTTCCTCAGAGGCAGCCTCATCAGGCAGGATCGCGAGGAGGCGGAGAGATCAAGGCAGGGGTACCTCACGAGGAGCCCGTGACGCAAGCCATGATGATCGAGACCAGGCGGGCGCCAGGAGGGCGTCAGCCTACGCAGTGTCCTTGTTTCCCCTTTGGTGCAAAGGGGGCAAGCACAGGCCAAGGCATCGGGCAAAGGTTACCATTTCGATGCAACGAGACCAAGACCAGGAGAGCAGCAGGACGGAGGTCACCGTGGAGCCCAATACGGCGTCATCACCAATACTTCTGGCAGCCGAAGACCACCTTTGGTCAGGATAACTTGTACTAGATGTTCCCCTTCAAAATGGCCAATTGTTGGCGCCCTTCCCGCTCATTATTTGGGGAGAGGCCCAGGGCCTCTATAAGTAGAACTAGCCACACAGAGCAGAGGGATATCTTGAAATCTGGTAGAGCCCTAGCAGAGAGAGAGAGAGAGAGGCGACTGAACTCACCCTAGCAGTTCATCGCACCAGCTCAAGAACACCTCTCGCGAGGCTGTTCTTCCCTTGTACTGTTCATCAGCAGCCCCTGAGGCAATCCACCACACCACACACTGGAGTAGGGTATTACACCACAATGGTGGCCCGAACCAGTATAAACCTCGTGTCCCTTGTGTTGTTCGTTGTTTCCATCTTAGATCACGCGAGGAGATTGGGCGTAGATCGGTGGGGGAGAGATCTCCGCGCGCACCCCAGTGTTCGAACCTCAAGGGTCTGCCGGAACCCAAGATCCGACATTTGGCGCGCCAGGTAGGGGTGCGCCGGAGTCTTCCCCTCCTGACAACCCGCTCTCCCCTGACATCGCATCCCGCCCTCATGGCAGACAACATGCCGCCCGCTCCAGCAACGGATGCCAACACTGGGGCCAGGGGGCTCCGGGCCTTGGCCCCCGCCTTGCGACAGGTGCAGTGGCCGCGCAAGTTCAGGCCCGAGATGCCGCCGCGCTACGACGGCGCGACAGACCCGATGATTTTCCTGCTGGCGTACGAGGAGGCCGTCCTCAGAGCCGGGGGCGACGACCGGGTGATGGCCAACTGGTTACCCGTGGCCCTCACCGGCGTCCCGCGCGCGTGGCTCCTCCACCTGCCGACGGCCTCTGTCACCTCCTGGGAGGAGCTGCGCGACCTCTTCCTCGCCTGTTTCGCCGCACCAGCGCCGCCCGTCGTCGCCGCTCTCCTGGGTGGCTCCCAGGCACCACCCTCGAGCCATCACGTCAAGCCGTTCACCCACCGGATCAGCACCGCCTCCAAGCGCCGAGAAGCCCCCTGGGCTGGGTGGTGCCCGAGGCTGATCTAACCTTCGACTCGGAGGACCACCCCTTCAACCCCATTGGTTCGGGCGCGCTCCCGATGCTGTGCACCCCCACCATCTGCCAAGTGGCCATCACCAGGACCCTCATCGACGGTGGTGCCGGCCTCGACGTGCTCTCGGTGGAGGCCTTCAGCCTGCTCCATGTGCCGCTGGAGCAGCTCCAACCCAGCAGGCCTTTCTCAGGCGTCGGAGCCGGTTCCACCGCCTCCTTGGGACAGATCCGCCTCCTAGTGACCTTCGGCACCTGCGACAACTTCCGCACGGAGCTGATCGACTTCGACATCGCCCTCGTTGACCTCCCCTACAACGCCATCCTCGGCTATCCGTCCTTGGCTCGGTTCATGGTAGCAACTCACCTGACGTACAACCTCATGAAGATGCCTGGGAGCAGCTTCATCCTCACCGTGTCAGGAGACACAACGGATGCGCTGCAGGTGCTCCAGCTTGTTTTCAGGGAGGCCGCGGTGGCACATCCCACTAGCACCGACGCCCTTGAGCCCAAGGGGGCTACGCCGGCTAAAAAGAAGCAGTTGTTCACCCAAGACAAGGCGCAAACCAAGCAGGTACCAGTCGACGAGGACGGGTCCACTAGCGCCACCTTCACCATAGGGGCCAACCTCGAGCCCGAGCAGGAGAAGGCCCTGATCAGGTTCCTGCGTGTGAACAAGAAGGTGTTCGCGTGGGAACCTGGGGTCCCAAGGGAAGTAATTGAGCATCACCTCAACGTGTGCCCCAATGTGCGCCCCGTGAAGCAGAGGGCAAGGCGGCAGTCTACTGAGAAGCAGGCTTTCATCGTTCAAGAGACCCGGAAGCTAGAGGCGGCAGGAGTTATCCGCGAGGTCTGCTACCCTGATTGGCTGGCTAATCTGGTCGTTGTGCCTAAAAAGGGAGGAAAGGAGCACATGTGTGTCGACTTCACCAACCTCAACAAGGCCTGCCCGCAGGATCCATTTTCGCTCCCCCGCATTGACCAGATAGTCGACTCCACCGCAGAGTGTGACCTATTGTGCTTCCTGGATGCCTTCTTGGGCTATCACCAGATCAAGATGGCGGCAGAAGACATGGAGAAGACGGCTTTCCTGACCCCGTGTGGAGTGCACTGCTATACGTGCATGTTGTTTGGGTTGCGCAACGCAGGAGCGACCTTTCAGCAGCTGATGCACATCGCCTTAGGCCGGCAGCTCGGGAGGAACGCTGAAGCTTACGTCGATGACATTGTGGTCAAGTCTCGTGAGGCAAGAACCCTGATACAGGACCTGGAAGAAACCTTTGCGAGCCTCAACGAAGTGGACCTACGGCTCAACCCGGAGAAGTGCGTGTTTGGAGTCCCCTCAGGCAAGCTCCTGGGTTTCCTCGTGTCCCACAGGGGCATCGAGGCCAACCCGGAGAAGGTCAAGGCAGTCAAAGACATGAGCCCGCCAAGGACCCTCAAAGAAATGTAGAAGCTCACCGGGCGTATAACTGCGCTGGGGCGCTTCATCTCCATGCTGGGGGAACGAGTGCTGCCCTTCTTCGAGCTAATGAAGAAAAAGGGCCCCTTCGAATGGACTGAAGAGGCCGACAAGGCATTACAAGACCTCAAGAGGTACCTTACCAGCCCACCAATGATGGTAGCTCCGCGTCCTCGGGAGCCCCTGGTGCTCTACCTCACGGCCACCCCCTACTCCGCTAGCGCGGCCCTGGTGGCGGTCAGGGAGGAGCGCTGTGCCAAGGCGGCATCAACTGTCCGAACTGAAGCAAAGCAGAACCAGGAGGGCCTCGCAAAGGCCGCAATCGCAGCAGGAAAGGAACAGCCACAGCAGGAGAACGCGCCCGGAGCAGGAGAGGCCTCTTCAGGCGACCTAGCGCTGGGGGCTCCGTCGTCTCAAGAGATGCCTCAACCACTGGAGGACGCAAGCTGCGCCAGAACCCTCAACCTCGTCGAGCATCCCGTGTACTTCGTCAGCACGGTGCTACGGGACGCAAGGGCACGGTACCCCATGCCTCAGAAACTCCTCCTTGCACTACTAGTGGCCTCACGCAAGCTGCGCCACTACTTCCAAGGCCATCCCATCAAAGTCATCTCAGCATACCCCTTGGAAAGAGTACTCAGGAGCCCCAACTCAGCTGGGAGGGTCGCTGAGTGGAACATTGAGCTACAAGCATTTCAGCTAGAATTCAGTACAACTAGAGTCATCAAGGGAGCCGCACTTGCAGATTTCGTGGCAGAATGGGCAGAAGTGCCGTGTCTCGAGGCAGGCGAAGACCGATCATTTTCCCTGGGAAGTGAAGCACCGGACGGCTAGGTCATGTACTTCGATGGGGCGTTCTCCCGACACGGTGCGGGAGCTGGCGCAGTGCTTGTGTCCCCTACCCAGGACAAACTCTATTACGCCGTAGAACTCTGCTTCCAGCACGGAGAAAAGGTCTCCAACAACATAGCGGAGTACGAGGGCCTAATAGCCGGCTTGAAGGCCGCAATTGCCTTAGGGGTAAAGCGCCTCGTCATTAAGGGCGATTCGCAGCTCCTCGTCAACTTCTCCAACAAGATATATGAGCCAAAGGACGAGCACATGGAAGCCTACCTCGCTGAGGTTCGCAAGATGGAGAAACAGTTCTGGGGGCTGGAGTTGCAGCATGTGCCTCATGGCAGCAATCAGGAGGCCGATGACATTGCCAAGAGGGGGTCCAGGCGGCTGCCTCAGGAGCCTGGCGTCTTCGAGGAGCGGCTCTTCAAAACCCTCGGTGGTGCCGCCATTGTCGAGCACGGCGCAACCAAGGGAGGAGCTCCCTCAGCCGCCTACCTCAGGAGCCCCGGTCTGCGGCCCAGCCTCAGGGGCGCGCCTGCTCCTGGCGTTAGAGCCTCAGGAAGGGTGTTGGATCCCAGAGCTCAAGAACTACCTGATGCAAGGGACTCTGCCCGAGAATGAGGAGGAAGCGGAGCGTGTGGCGCGGCAGGCCACGGCTTATTGCATCAGGGATGGGGAGCTCTACAGGAAGCGACCAAATGATGTGTCCCTACGTTGCATCTCCCGAGAGCAAGGGGAGGAGCTACTGGCGGACATACACGGCAGAGACTGCGGGCACCACTCGTCGTCACGGACCCTCGTTGGCAAGGCGTTTCGTAGTGGATTCTACTGGCCCACGGCGCTCAACGACGCCGTTGAGCTTGTGAAGGCTTGCGAGGCCTGCCAGTTTCACGCTAAGCAGATCCATCAGCCTGCGGGGGGTCTACAGACTATACCCCTCTCATGGCCGTTCGCAGTTTGGGGGCTGGACATTCTAGGCCTGTTTCCTCGAGCGCCAGGGGGCTATCGCTACCTCTACGTCGCCGTGGACAAATTCACCAAGTGGGCTGAGGTGGAAGCCATCCGCACAATCTCGGCAGGCTCTGCGGTCAAATTCATCAAGGGCCTCGTGAGCCGATTTGGGATGCCCAATCGCATCATCACTGACAACGGTTCGCAATTCACCAGTAATCTCTTCAAAACGTACTATGCTAACCTTGGAACGCAGATATGCTACGCTCGGTAGCACACCCCCGGAGCAACGGCCAGGCCGAGCGGGCCAACGCGGAGGTCCTGAGGGGCCTCAAAGCCAGGACCTTCAAGAAGAAGCTGGAGGCCTGCGGCAGGGGCTGGTACGACGAGCTCTAGTCCGTGCTGTGGTCAATCCGCACAACTGCGACCAAGCCGACTGGTGAGACCCCGTTCTTCCTCGTCTATGGAGCAGAGGCTGTTCTCCCTCACGAGGTCAGGCGTCGCTCCGCACGGGTCCTGGTGTTCGACGAGACGCAGCAGGACGCCATGCGGGGGACGGATCTTGTGCTGGGGGAGGAACGCCGTCGAGAAGCCGCGCTGCGAGCGGTAAGGTATCAACAGGCGCTGCGACGATACCACTGCCGCAACATCCACCCCAGAACTCTTGAGATAGGGGATCTCGTGCTCAGACGGGTTCTCTCCAGGGAGGGGCTGCACAAGCTCTCTCCCATGTGGGAGGGCCCATTCAAGGTTGTTCATGTCTCCAGGACTGGCTCCGCATGCTTGGAGACCACGGAGGGGGTACCCATCCAGAACGCGTGGAACATTCAATATCTTCGGAGGTTCTATCCCTGAGCGAGGCCTAGCGCCTAGGAAAGGCCCGGTGCCTGTGAAGAAGGCGAATGCCTGTGAAGCTGCTGCGTTTTGGGAAAGGCCCGGTGCCTGTGAAGAAGGCGAATGCCTGCGAAGCTGCTGCGTTTTGGGAAAGGCCTGGTGCCTGTGAAGAAGGCCAATGCCTGTGAAGCTGCTGCGTTTTGGGAAAGGCCCGGTGCCTGTGAAGAAGGCGAATGCCTGTGAAGCTGCTGTGTTTTGGGAAAGGCCCGGTGCCTATGAAGAAGGCGAATGCCTGTGAAGCTGCTGCATTTTGGGAAAGGCCCGGTGCCTGTGAAGCTCGCCGCCCGTGACACTCTCACGTAATAATGAGTGGGGCTATACACGCCCCGGAGTCTCCGGAGTGCCGCCCTCGGGCCTCGGGGGCTCCCGCCCACGCCCAGTGGCAGCACTTAGCTCTGCGCTGGTGAGAAGACGTCGAAGACTAGAATAGGTGCCGGAAGCGGCTTTCCCATTTGCTTTCTGCAGTTGGCTTGTTTATTCCAGTTTGAAGTTTTATTGGAGTTGCTGACGTTCCTGGCTTGTGACTCTTTGTCTTTCTCGCTCGCTTGCCTCGTTTTCTCTCGCACAAGTCTCGCGAGGGAGGTTCACGGGTGCCCTCGCGAGTGTTTTCTGCCCCAATCGTTTGGAGCTTTCCTATCCGAGTCCTCTGCGAGAGCACCCCTCCCAGTCCATGCCCCATGGTCATCGCGACACGAGCGCGGGACCTGGGCCGATCGCCCCCACAACCAAGACCGTAAGTTACCCCTCCTACTGATCCTTCTAGGGCACAAAGCGCGCGAGGAGGCCACGACCTCGGGAGACGAGGACCGCGCCAAGCCCCACCGAGCTAAAATAGTTCCTGCACATGGGTGCGCGGCGCGGAAACACAGCGCAGAAATAGCGGAAACAACGTGATGGTTAAACATCAGCAGTTCTAACACGCCCCTGCGGGGCCCTACATTACTTTCTGTTTTTGTGTAGGGTAAGAAAGAAAACAAAACGGGCGCGATTCGTCCTGCGCTAGCCCATAGCGAAGGCTCGAGCTGCTCCTGGGGCTCAGGCGGATCCCTCCTCTCGCTTCACCGGGGCGCGACGGCGGGCTGACCCGCTACCTTCACCCAGGCAGGCACGACGGCGTGGGGGCTGGTCACAGCCATCGCTGGAGGAGCTGCTGCCTGAGAGAGGGTCGCCGAAGCTCAGCGAACCCCGAGCACCTCCGCCTGTATGCCAGTCGCCATCTTCATCCTGGTCAGTGTCGGGGCTGGGCAGGCGGCCGCGGTCGTCGTCTTCAGGGCAACACCCGGCACGGCGACCATCTTCCCCGAACACCCTCATGTAGAGGGTGGCGTCGCCATCAAACTTGAAGTACAGGGTGCACCACCGGCCCAGGCCACGCACGCGGGCAAACGTTTGCCAGCCGGGCGCCAGAGCCCCATTCCCAGAAACGGAGACCTCCAGCAAAGCCCGGGAGGCCCTGCTGCAGCAGCCGTCTGCCTAGAGCTAGAAGCCGCACTGAGCGCTGGCCGGTAGTTCATCTACGAAGAAACGGGGGAGCTGGAGCCTGGTGCTGGATGGGTCTGCCGACCACACGACAAACTCCGACAGCACCTCCGCAGAGCGAAAGCGTGGCCTAGGGGGGCGCACACCCATGGCGTGCCCCCGCCGGCAACCGGGCGCTCACCACCGCGCAGGGAACCGCTCCATGGCCGCGGGACGCCACCACGGGGACCATGGTATACTTACGAGGGCGGCCTCGGCTGCACTTGGTTGGGGGGGAGTCAGGCCCTGCCTGGGGGGCCTTTCCTTTCTCCATGACCGAGAACCTCTTTGGGGCCATGGGGACTGCGAGTAGCCAACAAGAAGAAAAGGAGCAGCAAGAAGGGACGGGCTGAAGGGGCTCGCGCGGCCCCGTCCTAATAGCCGCAGGAGGCCAACCACCGAGCACCATGATTGCATGTAATCATGATCGGTTTCTCTACATGCAGGGACTTATCAAGTTGTGCGGTCGCCGAGGCGTCGTGGGGAAGCGCAGTCGCCCACGTCCAATCAAACGCCATGCGGCACCCAAGGCCGTAGGCTGTTAGGGCCCGCGGCGCTTCGCGCTTGCCCCTTTGCTTTCCTGCTAGGCCAAGCCCGGGCGCGCCTTGGGCCCGGGGGCTACTATCGGCGTTCTGGGAACGGGGGTCCGCAGACTTGCCTGCCTGCGGCCTGCGGCGTGGCTCAAGTGGGGGCCCTGCGCGGCCCATCTTCATCAGCTCAAGCTCAAGACCCTCGCGAGGGGCCAAGCCTCGTGGGGCGTACGACAGGAAGCTTCCTCAGAGGCAGCCTTATCAGGTAGGCTCGCGAGGAGGCGGAGAGATCAAGGCAGGGGTACCTCGCGAGGAGCCCGTGACGCAAGCCATGACGATCGAGACCAGGCGGGCGCCAGGCGGGCACCGGCCTGCGCAGTGTCCTTGTTTCCCCTTTGGTGCAAAGGGGGCAAGCACAGGCCAAGGCATCGGGCAAAGGTTACCATTCCGGTGCAACGAGACCAAGACCAGCAGAGCGGCAGGACAGAGGTCACCGTGGAGCCCAAGACGGCGTCATCACCAGTACTTTTGGCAGCCGAAGACCACCTTTGGTCAGGATAACTTGTACTAGATGTTCCCCTTCAAAATGGCTAATTGTTGGCGCCCTTCCCGCTCATTATTTGGGGAGAGGCCCAGGGCCTCTATAAGTAGAACTAGCCACACAGAGTAGAGGGACATCTAGAAATCTGGTAGAGCCCTAGCAGAGAGAGAGAGAGAGAGACGACTGAACTCACCCTAGCAGTTCATCGCACCAGCTCAAGAACACCTCTCGCGAGGCTGTTCTTCCCTTGTACAGTTCATCAGCAGCCCCTGAGGCAATCCACCACACCACACACTAGAGTAGGGTATTACACCACAACAGTGGCCTGAACCAGTATAAACCTCATGTCCCTTGTGTTGTTCGTTGTCTCCAGCTTAGATCACGCGAGGAGATTGGGCGTAGATCGGTGGGGGAGAGATCTCCACGCACACCCCAGTGTTCGAACCTCAAGGGTCTGCCGGAACCCGAAATCCGACAGGCTTCCCAATATCCTCCTATTATTTCTTATGATGAATTAGGTAACGAGGAGGAGCCTTCTATTCAACCAATCTCATTAATAAGGAGCTCCAAAAAGAGGATTGAACCCACACATAATGTGAAGAAGAAAAAGAAAAGACGGAGAAGTAAAGGTAATAAGGTAATCCGCCCAAATGATGTTGCTCCTATTACTCATTGTGATGATGATAATTGTTATACTATTGGCGCTATCCATACTATTAATGATGAGAGTGATTATGCTTATGATATGAAAAGGCCCAAGCTTGGGGATGCTATGTTTGATGAGAATGACATGTTTGAGAATATATTTGCTGCAATTAATGTTTGTCCCAAGCTTGGGGATGCTATGTTTAATGACGATGATATTTTTAGCCTCCCAAGTTTTGATATGCAAATTTGTTATGATGATAGCATGCCCCCTACTTATGATGATTATATTAATGAAAGTGGGTTTGGAATAGTGTCAACTTTAGGAAGTAATGATCCCACTATTTTGGAGGGTGTTGAATCTTATTGTGATAGTTATGAAAGTGGATTTGGAGAGGTCATGACTTTATTTAGTAATGATTCCACTATCTTGGAAGAGGTTTCAATTGACTATGATGAGAACAAAGTTGGTACTTATGATGATTATTGTGATGACACTTATGCTATAAAAAGTAGTGATGATTATATTTATAAAACTTTTCATGATTATGAGTACCCTTTTTCTGGACATTACTCTTTTAATGTGGAAACAATTTATCGTATTCGAGTCTTTTATGATACTCCCACTATTCCGAAAGAGGAGGATTTTGCTTATGTGGAGAGTAATAAAATTTCTATGCTTGTAGATCATGAAAAGAATGCTTTATGTGATGGTTATATTGTTGAATTCATTCATGATGCTACTGAAAATTATTATGAGGGAGGAATATATGCTTTTAGGAATTGCAATAATATCAAGTTTCCTCTTATGTACTTAAAGTTTTAAAGTTATGCTTGTTTTGCCTTCCTATGCTAGTTGATTATTGTTCCCATAAGTTGTTTGCTCACAAAATCCCTATGCATAGGAAGTGAGTTAGACTTAAATGTGCCAGTCATATTATTCATGATGCTCTCTTTATGTTTCAATTCGTATCTTTTATGTGAGCATCATTGAAATCATCATGCCTAGCTAGGGGCGTTAAATGTTAGCGCTTGTTGGGAGGCAACCCAATTTTATTTTTGTTCCTTGATTTTTATTCCTGTTTAGTAATAAATAATCTACCTAACCTCTGGTTAGATGTTGTTTTATGTTTTAGTTAGTGTTTGTGCCAAGTAGAACCTTTGGGAAGACTTGGGGAGAGTCTTTTTGATCTTGCTGTAAAAAAACAGAAACTTTAGCGCTCACGAGAATTGCTGCCATTTTTTAATGGAGAGTGATATTTAGTTAATTATTTTTGAAGATGATTAATAGAGAAATTCCTCACGTACATCAATTTATTTTAGAATTTTTGGGGTTCCAGAAGTATTCAAAACCTACTGATTACTACAGACTGTTCTGTTTTTGACAGATTCTGTTTTTCGGGTGTTGTTTGCTTATTTTGATGAATCTACGGAGTTTATGAACCATAGAAAAGTTGTAATACAGTAGGTTTAACACCAATATAAATAAATAATGAGTTAATTACAGTACCTTGAAGTGGTGGTTTGTTTTCTTTTACTAATGGAGCTCACGAATATTTTCTTTTAAGTTTTGTGTTGTGAAGTTTTCATGTTTTGGGTAAAGAGTTGATGGATTATGGAACAAGGAGTGGCAAGAGCCTAAGCTTGGGGATTCCCAAGGCACCCCAAGGTAAAATCCAAGGACAACCAAAAGCCTAAGCTTGGGGATGCCCCGGAAGGCATCCCCTCTTTCATCTTCGTCCATCGGTAACTTTACTTGGAGCTATATTTGTATTCGCCACATGATATGTGTTTTGCTTGGAGCGTCTTGTATGATTTGATTCTTTGCTTTTTAGTTTACCACAATCATCCTTGCTCTACACACCTTTTGGGAGAGACACACATGAATTGGAATTTATTAGAACACTCTATGTGCTTCACTTATATCTTTTGAGTTGGATAATTTTTGCTCTAGTGCTTCGCTTATATCTTTTAGAGCACGGCGGTGGTTCTATTTCATAGAAATAATTGATCTCTCATGCTTCACTTATATCATTTTGAGAGTCCTTTAGAACAGCATGGTAATTGACTTTTGTTATAAATTTTAAATGCTAAGAGAAGTTGGATGCTTGATAGATTTTTTTGAGATATAAAGGTGGTAATATTAGAGGTGTGCTAGTTGAGTAATTGTGAAATTGATGAATACTTGTGTTGAAGTTGGCAAGTCCCGTAACATGCACATATGGTAAACGTTATGTGACAAATTTGAAGCATGGGGTGTTCTTTGATTGCTTTCCTTATGGATGGCGGTTGGGGACGAGCGATGGTCTTTTCCTACAAATCTATCCCACTAGGAGCATGCATGTAGTGCTCGGTTTTGATGACTTGTAGATTTTTGCAATAAGTATGTGATTTCTTTATGACTAATGTTGAGTCCATGGATTATACGCACTCTCACCCTTCCATCATTGCTAGCCTCTTTGGTACCGTGCATTACCCTTTCTCACCTTGAGAGTTGGTGCAAACTTCGCCGGTGCATCCAAACCCCGTGATATGATACACTCTATCACGCATAAGCCTCTTTATATCTTCCTCAAAACAGCCATCATACCTACCTCTTATTGAATTTCCATAGCCATTTCGAGATATATTGCCATGCAATTTTCCACCATTCCATTTATTATGACACGCATCATCATTGTCATATTGCTTTGCATGATCATGTAGTTGACATCGTATTTGTGGCAAGGCCACCATGCTTAATTTTTCATACATGTCACTCTTGATTCAACGTAATCCCGGTATACTGCCGGAGGCATTCACATAGAGTCATATTTTGTTCTAAGTATCGAGTTGTAATTCTTGAGTTGTAAGAAAATAAAAGTGTGATGATCATCATTAGAGCATTGTCCCATGTGAGGAAAGGAAGATGGAGACTATAATTCCCCCACAAGTCGGGATGAGACTCCGGACGAAAAAAAAAAAAAAAAAAAAAAAAAGAAAAGAGGCCCAAAAAAGAAAAAAAAGAAAGAATGCCCAAATAAAAAAGGAGAATGAGAGAAAAAGAGAAAAGGGACAATGTTACTATCCTTTTTCACACTTGTGCTTCAAAGTAGCACCATGATCTTCATGATAGAGAGTCTCTTATTTTGTCACTTTAATATACTAGTGGGAATTTTTCATTATAGAAATTGGCATGTATATTCCAATGATGGGCTTCCTCTAATGCCCTAGGTCTTCGTGAGCAAGCGAGTTGGATGCACACCCACTTAGTTTCTTTGATGAGTTGTCATATATTTATAGCTCTAGTGCATCCGTTGCATGGCAATCCCTACTCCTTGCATTGACATCAATCGGTGGGCATCTCCATAGTCCATTGATTAGCCGTGTCAATGTGAGACTTTCTCCCTTTTTGTCTTCTCACACAACCTCAATCATCATATTCTATTCCACCCATAGTGCTATGTCCATGGCTCGCGCTCATATATTGCGTAAAAGTTGAAAGAGTTTGAAAAGGCTAAGTATGAAACAATTTCTTGGCTTGTCATTGGGGTTGTGCATGATGAGAGCATTTTGTGTGATGAAAATGAAGCATGGCCAAATTATATGACTTTGTGGGGATAAGTTTTCTTTGGCTATGGTATTTTGATAAGACACAATTGCTTGATTGGCATACTTGGAGTATTTCTATTTTTATGTCAACAATAAACTTTTATCTTGAATCTTTCGGATTTGAACATTCATGCCACAATAGAGAAAAATACATTGTAGAATATTCTAGAAAGCATTCCACATAAAAAATTCTGTTTTTATCATTTACCTACTCGAGGACGAGCATGAATTAAGCTTGGGGATGCTTGATACGTCTCCAACGTATATATATTTTTAGATTGTTCCATGCTATTATGTTATCTGTTTTGGATGTTTATGGGCTTTATTATACACTTTTATATTATTTTTGGGACTAACCTATTAACTAGAGGCCCAGCCCAAATTGTTGTTTTCTTGCCTATTTTAGTGTTTCGAAGAAAAGGAATATCAAACGGAGTCCAAACGGAATGAAACCTTCAGGAGAGTTATTTTTGGAACGGACGCAATCCAGGAGACTTGGAGTAGACGTCAGGGAAGCTTCGAGGAAGCCACGGGGCAGGGATGCGCGCCCTACCCCCTGGGCGATCCCACCATCCTCATGGGCCCCTCGTGGCTCCCCTGACCGACTTTTTTCGCCTATATATGTCCATATACCCTAAAAACATCGGGGAACCGAATAGATCGGGAGTACCGCCGCCAGAAGCCTCTGTAGCCACCGAAAACTAATCTAGAGCCGTTCCGGCACCCTGCCGGAGGGGGGAATCCCTCTCCGGTGGCCATCTTCATCATCCCGGCGCTCTCCATGACAAGGAGGGAGTAGTTCACCCTCGGGGATGAGGGTATGTGTCGGTGTCAAAACCGGCGGATCTCGGGTAGGGGGTCCTGAACCGTGCGTCAAAGGTTGATGGTAACAGGAGACAGGGGACACGAAGTTTTACCCAGGTTCGGGCCCTCGTGATGGAGGTAATACCCTACGTCCTACTTGATTGATATTGATGAATACGAGTATTACAAGAGTTGATCTACCACGAGATCATAATGGCTAAATCCTAGAAGTCTAGCATGTATGACTAAGGTATTTATTATCCTATCCGGACTAAGTCCTCCGGTTTATATAGACACCCGGAGGATCTAGGGTTACACAAGGTCGGTTACAAAGAAGGGAATTTACATATTCCGTCGCCAAGCTTGCCTTCCACGCCAAGGAGAGTCCCGTCCGGACACGGGTGTATTCTTCGGTCTTCGTATCTTCACAGCCCATCAGTCCGGCCCATAGATAACAGGCCGGACGCCCGAGGACCCCTTAGTCCAGGACTCCCTCAGTAGCCCCTGAACCTGGCTTCAATGACAAGGTATCCGGCACGTAGTACTGTCTTCGGCATTGCAAGGCGGATTCCTCCTTCTGAACTCCCGAATAGTATCCAGATGAATTGATCGTGTCCGAACCTGTAACACACACCGCACACAACCGCAGAGAGAATATAATAACACACAAGTCCAATTTGCTGACAACTTTAATAATGCGACGTCACTCCTGTCCGGTCATAATTTTGAACCGTTTTTCGCCCCACGTTTTGAGACGTGATTGTCATTGGCACGTCTTGTCAAAGCAGAGATCGTGTCCCCTTATTACGGGATTCTCATCAATACGGGCGTGGGTAACCCAATCGCTCCGTTTACATAGCCCTTGGGAGCAGGCGAATTTTAAGGCGAATGGGGGGGGGCGTTCGATATTCACCGTCCTTATAAGGAGATAAGATTCCCCTTTCTTCTCCCACGCTTTCTTCCCCCCTCTCCGTTCTTGAGCTCTAACGCCCAAGTCCTCATTCGCTCCCATTCAAACAAACACCCAATCATGTCCAAATCTGGAGCTGGCGGCAAATTGATGGCCTCCTCCGTTAAGAGGAAAAATATAGAGGAGCTCCGAGAGGCCGGATACCTGTCCAAGGAAATCGTTTACCGACTTCCGGCTGAGGGACAGATCGTCCCCACCCCCTGGCCAAGGAAATCGTTTACCGACTTCCGGCCAAGGGACAGATCGTCCCCACCCCCGAGCCTCATGAGAGAGTGGTGTTCCTCACACATTTTGTCCGCGGGCTTGGATTCCCTCTCCACCCGTTTGTCCGCGGAGTAATGTTTTATTATGGGCTAGATTTCCATGATCTAGCCCCCAACTTTATTCTCAACATCTCAGCATTTATAGTCATGTGCGAGGCCTTTCTCCGCATCCCACCTCATTTCGGCCTATGGCTGAAGACTTTCAACGTGAAGCCGAAGGTGGTGAGCAGTCAACAGGCAGAGTGCGGAGGAGCTATGTTCGGTAGGATGCCCAACGTCACCTAGATCGAAGGTTCTTTCGTGGAAACGGTGAAGGGGTGGTAATCAGGGTGGTTCTACATCACCAAGCCATGCGACGCCAACTAGACGGCGGCCCCCGAATTCCAATCCGGAGCTCCGATGCGGCTCACCTCCTGGCAAGAGAAGGGCCTATCCTGGGGTACTCCGGACGAGCTGACAGGGCTCCAGACGTGTGTCCAGAACATGATATCTAACAAGATCAAGCTTGTCAATGTGATCCAGGTCATGCTCATCCACCGGATCCTCCCATGCCAATGCTGGACCTGCTATTTACGGGAATTCGATCCGGCCAAGCACCAGATGCTACTAGAGCTCTTAGGTACAACGCACGAGGATATGTGGAAAGTGCTCTTCAAGGTAGGCGAGACGCCACCACCTATAACCGAGGTCGTGGGCTTAGCTCAAAGCACCAAGCCAATTCGGTAAGCTCTTTCATGCTCTCAAGGCATAATATTTACTAGCGTATTGTGAGAAAGAAGTCTAAGCTCTCCTGTCAATCTTTTCTTAGGCCTGGACCGACATAGCAAGTTGGATTAACTGTGCAGCCCCGCTACCCGAAGACAAAGAGACCCCACTCCCGACAAAGATGTTGTTCCCGGCGCCTTATGAAGTGCCAGAGAAGAAGACCAAGAAGGAAGCCAAGGGGACCAGGAGTGGCCTTCGTCGAAAGGATACTTCGGACTTGTTGTCCGAAGACGAAACTGACCCTCTGGTTGCTGAAGACGACGACAACGAGGAGGAAGAAAACAACTCCCCCCTGAGGGGGGAAGGAAGAAAAGGGTGGCCTCCACGAACCTAGAGGTGAAGGCACCCAAGAGGGGGAAAGGCTCCCTTGCGGAGAACTCCGCGTGGGATGTCGATAGCAGTCCGAAACGAATGCCCTGGACCAAGCCTCGGGCCGCTTCATAAGTACCAAAGACCTTATGCTCATACAAATGTATGGCCCTTCTCCTTTGCCATATTAATATGTTTAATTTATGCTATTGTAGTCCGGCCCGCGACAATTCTCCGCAACCCTCGACAGAGGGCTAGCTGGACTCAAAGGAGATGGCTAGCATGTCGCCACCACCTGCTCGCTCTACCTCGCCCAAAGGCAACGATGAGGTGGTGTCCCAAAGGGCCTTTCCCGACCAAGAGGAGGCTCCGGAAATCATCAGGGTAGCGTCCAAGGATGACTCCACGGCCGCCGGACACATGGGGGAAGAAGCCCCCATGGGGACTGATGGTGGGGGCCAAGTTCCATTCTGCCCCCAGCCGGATATCGTTCCAGAGACCTGTGCAGTTTCGAAGTCCGGCGAACAGCCTTCCCTGAAAGGAGGGGGTGTGCCTGTTCCGCGGTGACCTCTGTCCAACCAGAGGCGCCAGATGATCTGCTGGAAGCACTGCGAGGTGCTTCTATTGTAGATGAACACCGTGTCCTCATGGGTACGGTGATCAAAAAGGTTCAGTCTGCCAAAAACGGGCTGACCGAAGCTTGCACTAGCCTTTTAACAGGCTTTGAGGTAATAATAATTGTAGAAAGAATATCACAGCGTAGACAGTAGCCCCTGATGCTCTGTTTGGTGTTCGGAAAGAAAAGCCGAAGAGAGGATCAAAACAATTTTCGCAGGAGTCTAATATATGATGTCTATAAAAATAAGCAGGCATCGTTGCTGGCTGTTGCCGCTCATACTACAGAAGTCTCCAAATTGAAGCGGAGCCTGGAGCGGGCCGAGAAAGAGCTCAGCCTTATGAAGAAGCAGCTGGAGGACAGCTAAGGTATGCAGTAACCTGTGCGTGTATGTTAGGAAGGATGAATACTTCATGCTGACTATAGTGTCGTGGACTATGCTAGGGGCCACGACCGAGGTGGCGGCCCTCAAGAAGGAATTAGCCGAGGCCGAGGGCAAAGCCGGCAGGGAACACGCTGTACGCTAAAAGCACGAGGCCCGGGTCAGCGAGGTTCAGCAAGAGCTTCAGGATGCCGTCAAGAAGTATGAGTCCCTGAAGCGTGATTCGAAGACTAGGCGTCTAAACTTGCGAAGGCCTGCCAGAGTGCACAAGAGGCAAGAGGCTCGAGCCAAGGCCTAGAGCGCCCTTCAGGAACTCCAGGCGGCTAAGAAGATTGCGGCGGGTAAGGCTTTCATTATGCAAGGCAAGTCTGTGAAAGAGACGCTCCTTTTACTTACCCGAATTCGGTGCTCTACAGGGGTGTTCACGCGGCGTATCCGATGCTGCTGAATTCTATCGAGCCGAGGAAGGGAGTTCGACGGAGAAGTTGTTCTGGTCTCAATATCTTGGGACAGAACATCCGGTATCCTTCAGCGACCAGCTAAAAAAGTTGGTCGAGCTGCACAAGGCGGCCGAGCTGGCCATGAGGGACCTGATAGTCCGGCTATGGCCTTCTGCGCCGGTGCCCAGCAGCTACTTCGGGCTTGTGAAGCGGCTTGTTAGTGCCTGCCTGCGGCTTGAGGTCGTAAAGCGGTCAGTCTGTAGTGAAGGTGCCCGGATGGCCTTTGCTCGTTGCAAATTGTGGTGGGCGAAGATGGATGCCATCGAGCTGACCAAGGGGCCGCCGAAGGGCAAGGAGCACCGTACGCCCGAGCGCTACATTGCGGATGTCCTAGAGGGGTCTCGTATTGTAGCCGCGTAGTGTGGGCAGGACGTTATTTTCGAGTGAATACACTCGTATTTTGTCTTGTATTATGAAAACAAATCCACTTTGTAATATAATTTTCATTATGTTTTAATTGCATCCTCCTGTGCGGCCGTGTTGTATGAAATCTGAGGGTTGGCCAGTCGTCGGCTTCTTCCCTCACATAGGTAGTACGGAGGTGTTCAAGATGGTATCTAAACAATCTTGATCCAATTATATGGTCCTTGAAAGAGTTATTTAGCGCAACGAACCAGGCAACCAGACTATACGGCTTGAACACCCTCACTTAGCCATAGGAGTTTTATAATAGAACATAGGCGCAGCCCCTGGTATACGAACCAGGGTGCTGTTAGCGTCTGATCAGGAAAGTACCGATCATTCGTGAAATGCGGAAAAACCTCCAATGATTTGAGACCTCCGAACAGCTGACCGGCTCTCGCCGCATCATGACAGTCAGTTTTCGGCTTTCTCTACTGAAGTGCTCATCCGGTTTAGACCAGGGCACAATCGCAATAATTCTCCCTTTACTACCATAGCCGATGTAGCGGAACGTTGGATAGCAAGCACACGAGCCGGGCAACCCAACTATTGACAAAAGACATGATTCGGAGCCCATGCATATAATGCTAAATTCGGGGTGTTGAACTATACTTACAAGAAGTGTTCAGACTTTTGTTGCAGTAATGTTGGGTGCTATAAAGCCCCAGGTAAACATCAAAACATACCAAAGTGTACGGGTGCTACCTGATGGGGTTATCCACAGGGAAACTGAAAAAATAGAGAAGAGAGAGAAAGAAAACAGAAAATATGTAAAGGTAAAAATGTGGCACCCCGGCTCAGAGAAACCAGAAAGCCCCGTATTCCAGCCAAGAGATCGAAGAAGTCTCTAGAATACGACACTGCTTGACATAGAACAAATAAGCTCTTATTACAATAATAAAAATACAAGGGTGTGATTTTACAAAGAAGCACATTAGCACGGCGACGTTACGCCTGCGATACTACACTTGCTCTATGCTAGCAGCGAAACAACTCATAGCAGCGGAATACTTCTAGCAGCGGAACAACGACAAAGGTGGTGAACTCCACTCCGCAGGGATGCTGGCTGGGACACGATCTAGCTTGCACCCACGGAAACCTTAACAAGCAATCAAGCAATCATGGCATCACCTGCAATCTGGCATGACACGCCAGGTCAGAACATTGAATGTACTTGCAAGCTCACAAAAACCATAAAGATCAAGGCAAGACAATAACATAGCATTGTTAGGTTAATTAATTAACAATTACCATGATGAAACAACTACTAAGCATGGTATGAAACTGATACAATACTAATAAATCACCATCTCAGATCTCCATAACCATATCTCTCTTGGCTAATCGGCCAAGCAATATACCATCTCGATCACCTCCTGATCAAAACCAAATGGTGATCATTCCGGCGGTCACAACCATGACCAACACTTGGTCTCAAACGGTGATCTTTCTGGCGATCACTACCAAGACCTCCATTTGGTCTCAAACGGTGATCTTTCTGGCGATCACTACCGTGACCAACACTTGGTCTCCAACATCATCATCAACATCCTGCCAATCTATACTGCTCAAAATATCAACATATAAATCACCTATAAGTCATTCTGTCATGTGAGTGTTGATCGGACGGTGTGATCTAGCACGAACCCATGCCCATGACCGAGGACGCGGCTATCGATAGATTAAACACACACACACTCTGCAGAGGTAGCGCACTTTACCCACACCACAGAACCCATGGCCTCGCACTCCCATTCGGGTGGACCAACGGCATTCCGACAAAACTGATCTACTGCCATGACACTCTCCCGGCCACTCCGACCAACTCCCCTTTGGGCTAAGTCCTGGGTGGCCCCGTGCCTACCAAAGGCACCAACGATCACCGTCGTGGCCAAACATAAACCGTCCAAAACAGGGACAACCCGGGTACAACAACAACAACGGGCACACAAGGCTTATGTCCGCCTACCTGATGAGGGTAGCGCGCGCCCATAACCTTCCCTCATTGGATGCACCGGCGAGAGGCAAGGCAATAGACCCAGTTAGGAGCTTCCCATAAAGGTAAGCGTGGTTGCACCGGAAAAGCCCGGTTCGGTGGCACCTGACCAACTTCATGACGGAATTTATCCCCAAAATATAACAGTGATAACTAATACCCTGATATCAAGTATCAAACTATAATCCAAGTCATAGCAATATCCAACAAATAATCCAAAGCTTAATATCGTCATACCAAAATACTCCGAGGACAGTATAACACTACTATCATGATGAATAGAAGAACGATAAGACTACTACTCAAATATCAAGAACTAACTATCCAACTATGATCCACATGCAAGCATCGTCTCCAACATCATACTCCAAAACAAAATATCCTCTAGCATCATGATGGAAATAACACTAGCCACTAATAATCCAAAGGCAACATGATATCCAAAGTAATACTCCAAAATAGTACCAGATACCATCATGAAAATAATCATAATAGCCACTAAGAATCCAAAGGCACATGTAATCCACATAATCATCAAAACATAAGTCCTAGAACTCCAGGCAATATCATGGCAACATCTAGATCAAACCATACTCCGAGAAATGCCATGAACAAATCATACATAGATAATGCAATATTTTAAACAAGTTTAAATAAATACACCATGTCACTGCATTGCAATCATGCAAATGGAGGGTGTGGCTTCCTGGGGTGGAAGAAATCACTGGGAGAAAGTGCGAGAAGCTCGCAGAAAGAATCGCTGGAAAACGTTCTCTCTTAGAGGGGCTGATTAAGCGCAAGGGCAAAATGGTCATTTTCGGAATGTTGAAACATAATGAAAATGATACCAACAGAACGGGCTCGACGAGACGAAGAAGTGGGCATTGGATTCACCTCTTTTGGAGTTGTGGTTGAAAAGATACAATTGTTTTTCTGCCAGGGACTTATCTGTAATGAAAATATTTTCAAATAGGGTTTGGACAGAAAAACAGAAAACGTCTTTAGAGAAATGCGCTTTCGGAAAGAGAAAGCGTACTCTGGGCCGAAGAAGAAAGGGAGTGCGTTTTCCAGAGGTGAAAATGTATTCACAGAAATACGTTTTCACTTAAAACACACGGGCCCGGGGCTGGTCAGAGACATGAGGCTTACGGGTGGGGCCGACTACTTATCCACGTGGGCAGGGCAGGGTCAACGCCGGGTGGCTGACGAGGGGGTCCCGTGCGCTGGTAGGGCCAGCCCGGCTGGCTCCTTCTTCCTCCTCCAGCGATCCCGCGTGGACAGAGGGGCAGCGCTGGCCCCAACGAGCTTTGCCGGTGACACAGGACACCTCCAGCAGCACTTGGCACACCAGCGTGCTCGGGGGACCGAGGCGCAGCGGGTGGGCTGAATCACGAGCGCCGGAGACGACGGAGATGGGCAGGAACTCGACTGCGGCGGACGGCTGCTTCAGTCAGAGATGGGAAGCACTGCGAGAGGCCACCGGAGGGCAAGGAGGAGGACGGGGAAGGTTCTGGGGTGGTGGTGGATGGCTCTTGTGGTGGGAGGAGAGAGGGAGTGGCTCGCCATTGCTGAATTCGTGGAGGACAGAGACGGCGGCCATGGCGGCCATTGGGAGGCTCGGGAGCTCTTTGAGCTCAAGGGAGGGGTCAGGGAGGACTGAGAGAGTGAGGCGAGGCTACTGGTGTGCTCGAAAGGCTCGGGGAAGGCCTATATATAGGCGGGCGAGAGGGATGGGCTCGGGTGCCGCCGGGCACGTCCGGCCGAGGCTCTGGCGACGGCCAGCGAGCACGGGAGGGCGCAGGAACACGACGAGATATTGATTCAGAGCTCACAGAGGGGTAGACGATGCCGGAGAGCAGAGGAAGAGGCCGAAACAAGCTCGGAGCCAAACGGAGCACAGTGCACCCGTGGGCGAGCGTCGGCGAGGGGTTTTACGGAGAGGGAGAGAGGTCCAGGAGGAAGGCTACTACGCGGTAAAACTGTTGGACACGCTCACGCGCGCGAAGCCGACGAGAGGAGGAGCTGCCGAAGCACAAACGGCCACTGGACGCGGCCACTGCACACATAGAACACGTGCACAGTGATGCCATTAACGCGGTCACCGCGTGCACTGGCATGTAGCGGGGGAGAGGGGCTGGAAATTGTTGTCTACGGGTAAGTACTTCCAGGGGAGGTTACAACTGAGGTGGTATATCAGTGAAAAGTGGTATGGTTAAATGGTAATCACCGTCTGAAGTTTACTACAGTAAACTTCACCGAGCACTTCTAATCAACAGAGATTTGATTGTGTCAAATGGAGTTGTCTACGAGGTTTAGGGTAAGTAAGAATTTCACCCTGGTAACTTTGAGAAGATTAAGACCAAGATTTAATATAGTTGCTTTGCAACTGCCGAATCTGGTCCAGAAATGAGATTTCGATGATGCACTCACATGGTCCATCAACTTGAGCTCAAATTTGGGAAGTCATTATGATTTGATCATAGTAAGAAGCTGTAAAAATTTCATACCAATTGGTTTTACCAAAATGGTACTTCCTTCACAGCTATTCCCTCTGTCTAGAAACTTGCACAAATTCTAGAGACATATTGGCTTTAGAAATTGATTCCAAATTTTGTGGAGAGAAGTTATTCTGGTAGGAGAAGCGTTTGGTAATTTATCAGGATTTTTGAAGCAATATAAAATGCACTTGCTTCACAACCTGAAAATTTTACCAGAAGAAAATATTTGGTCCTGTGCTCACATATATGATTGGATGGGGCTGAAACTTGTAGGAGTGAGATAATATGAGCACAAAAACGGGTGTGCAAAATTTCAACTCATTTGGATTAACCTAGCTAGCACTTCCTTCACAAGGGCTTCCCTCAGACAGGAATTTTGAAAAATCACTCAGGAAGTTTGGCTAGGCAAATATAGTTTAATTTTGGCACAGGTCAATTATTTGGA
Source organism: Triticum urartu (assembly GCF_003073215.2). Lineage (NCBI taxonomy): Eukaryota > Viridiplantae > Streptophyta > Magnoliopsida > Poales > Poaceae > Triticum > Triticum urartu. The sequence continues at coordinate 393,390,150 of NC_053025.1, forward strand.
TGATATATCATGCCCAAAAAGTTTGGGGGCAAATGGGTAAGGATAAATAGCACTTGCTTCACAATGTGCCATTTAGGACTGAATAGGAAATGAATTTATTGAGCATGGTGGGAAATATGGCCAATGAAATATTCTGCCATATTTGAGGAATATATGACCCAAACAATTTATAATAATTATTTGGGGATTTTTGAATGGGCAAAAATATAGGTTGCTTCACAACCTAGGGCAGATAGGGTTTATTTCTTTAATAGGAAAAGGAATATTTCCTAGAAAAAGATTTTAGGGTTTGGTCAAGCAGTGGAGTGACATGATCTTGGCAAGGTTTTGAGGGTCCTGAGTCACTTGGGGGAGGAGATGAAGATGATTTCCCAGGTGACAAGGCCACAGAACCACTCCAAAAAAAAGAGCAAAAACCAAATAAATCAAAAGAGAAAGAAAGGGCCAAAATCCAGGCTGTTACAACTCTTACCCCCTTAAAGAAATCTCGTCCTCGAGATTTAGTTACTCAGGGAACAAGTATGACTTGAGGACACCGTTTCCAGCTCGGGTATCCTTTTTCCTTTAGTTATCGTTCCCCCAATAATTTTATATGATTTGATTACCTTTGATCGGGGTGGTTTGCTTTACCTTTTCCCCAAATTCTGATGGGTTTTTGCTCACACACCAAATCCTTTTGCTGACATAGATTCCTTCATACCCACGGTGATATCCAATGGATCTGAGAATAAATTTCCTTTTGTCATGAAAACATTAATACTTCTGTCATGGGGTTGCTTCAAATAAATGCAAGCCTTCTGGTTTCAATAAATGCTGAGAATTGATCATGGCCATCTCCTGACGGGATCTGACTCCTCATAGGTGGTACTGATTTTGATTTATTTCTTTGGCTCGAGCGTGAGATATGTAAAGATATGACTGCCTTTTGTCAGGAGCAATATAACTGTGTATGGAGTTATAGCTGTGTCATACCTCAAATATTTACATCTTGAGGCTGGCCCGACAGGGGGCTGACGGACAATTGTTTTTTCCTGACAGACTGGCCGTGTACTTGATTCCATCGGTGAGTATACCGGGTCTGAGCTGATTGTTCGGCTTTTGACTTTCTCATTTTGTCGGTATACCTATTTGGATTTTCCATCCTAACCATTCCAAGCGGGTCAGCGGGATATGAAATCCTTGTAAAACAGAGTAGGCCTCTGAGGGTATGCCTTTGGGGATCATATGGAATTACGGCCTCTAAACCGATTTGGGTATCCGGACCTTGATGGTTGTGCAAAAATCATCATACCTTTGTTGTCAGCCTCAACCTTTGATGGTCATGATTTTATTTGTTAGAATACTTTACTGAAATAACTTGGCCACACATGTCCTTGATTTTCGTATGACCATGACTGTGGTTAGTGCGATATTGTTGGCATTATTCCTTTTGCTTATTTTCTGACCTGGGTCCGCAGACATATGACATATGTTCGGGGCTTGTAGCTGTAGAGAGCCCATTGTTGAGGCCAACCATATAAGAGGGTGACAAGAGCTCATGAGATCCCCTTGTAGGTGCAGAATATTGGCCTTGGTGTCCATTGTCATGACTGTTAATTCTGCAATGTCATATTCAGATCTTGTCGATCCTTGTATTACATAAGATGTATCTCTGCTTATTTTCCTTCACTTGACTCATGAGGTTGTTGAATCCTTACTTTCCTTACATATATCTGTTGGATCAGTGCCTTATCCCATATGAGTGACTGATCTGACCGGGGATACATGCTTACCATAGGTATAATAATCATATGCAACTAAATACCCGATTATTGCGGCAGGCATATGTTTTGACTAAATTGTACCTCTGACAAAATTATTGCAAATCTGGTCCTTGAGATGTACTGCCATATACTGCCAACTCATCATATAATCTCTGAGGACGGTGCATACTGTGGTACTGACGCGGACTGGGTGACTTACTAGGGAAGCCACCCGAGTAGCTTGCTGAGGAAGACCCTTAGATCCTGCTCGAGGCTTTTGTCTGGGTAGCGTGTAGAAGAAACCTCGATAGCTTACACACGAACCTTGACCTATGTATTGTGCAGGAGAAGCCGGGTTTCCGTACTTGAGAAGCTTCTCCTCGGGTTGCTTGGTGAGAAAGATTCATTTTCGTCTGTCAGAAGCTTATATCGAGATATCTTGCTGTGTAAGACCGGGTATCTTGTACCAAAAATTTTTCACATATCATGCTGAGGAAAATTGAGGAGCCTTGCATCATAAATTTCTTCCGACAGCGTGTGAAAGAATACTGAGTCTCTTACATCCAAAGCTTCATACTATGATATACAGACTAAAATCCACACACACGCCCATAACATTCTACGGCTGATTATTTGCATGAGAAAATTTGTTTGACTGTCTTCCTTGAGCATATCACATGCTGACTTTATTTTGGATGATAACATATTTCAAGCATCATGCATCGCTGAGCCAAAATTTTGTATATGCTCCATACCTTTGACTAAAAATATACCGTTGATCTTGTACCTGACTTATCTTGCTGCTGATCATTACTGCTGTGAGGAGTTTATACTGATACAGACTTGAGTTATCAGTACTATTGTGAGGAGTGCACACTAATGCAAAATTGATTATCAGCCTCAAAATCAAATATTCCCCATTTCACTGCAGTCGGCTGAGAATTCCATTCTATTTAGCTGAGTTTCCAAATATTTGAACTCCTTGCTGATTCTTTGGATCCGGCATCGGTTGATGAGCAACTCTTTATAGGGGAAAAAACTAATGTAACACCGGGGCCCAAAAGAAAGAAGCAAAAGAAAACTCAACTAAACAAAAGCACATGACAACAATCAATTCACACACAATCAGTGTCATATATTACTGCTAGTCACACAATATGCATGCCTACTTAAGCACACAAATCTCGCGGGATCTCCAGTTCTTCGATCTAGCATGTTGTGACGATGTGCACGAGGATGAATAAATGTGTGGTGTAAACAGCGCTACACCAAGTGCTAGCTTAGCCAGGTAGCAACCTGGACTAGCTCGGAGGCGAGGACGTACTTGGTAACCATGTAGCAGGACACAAATGTCGTTGCCACATTATTATCAAGAGGACGGAAAATATCCGTACTCGTCCAAGAAATAAGGATAGCGGGGAAACTGAGTCTGCTGGCATTGCCCTTTCTTGATAACTAACACCATTAAGGGTTGTCAACACGACAAGATAAAAAGGACGATTCAGGGTAGAAGCATGTCTACCACCGAAACAAAATGGGGCTGAAGGAAGGAATTCAGCGCGATACATGAGCACCATTTTTGCAAACAGTGTCGGGATCACTTGGCATCACTCTGCTAGGATAGAAATGACGCCAAACACCGGAAAAAACAGGCAAGAAAAGAAAACTGGAGAAATGCAAAGGCTGAGCTGTAGTGGATCCGAGCCGATGCCAGCTACACTCACCAGATAAACCGTTAGCAACAAATACTAAGGCTATATGCATGCTATGCAACAAACAAATGCAGCAACCAAATGCAATAAGCAAGCCAGACTCTATACTACCGATTACTACCGATTTCTACCGCTCGCACTAACTAGGGCGTCCTGTAGCCAGACTTGGTCTGATACCACGCGCTGTGGCACCCCGGCTCAGAGAAACCGGAACGCCCCGTATTCCAGCCCAGAGATCAAGGAGCAGTCTCTGGAATATGGCACTGCTTGACATAGAACAAATCAGCTCTTATTACAATAATAAAAATACAAGGGTCTGATGTTACAAAGAAGCACATCAGCACGACGACACTACGCTTGCGATACTACACTTGCTCTATGCTAGCAGCAAAACAACTCGTAGCAACGGAATACTTCTAGCAGTGGAACGACGACGAAGGTGGTGAACTCCACTCCGCAGGGACTCTGGCTAGGACACGATCTAGCTCGCACGCACGGCAACCTTGACAAGCAATCAAGCAATCATGGCATCACATGCAATCTGGCATGACACGCCAGGTCAGTACATTGAATGTACTTGCAAGCTCACAACAACCATAAACATCAAGGCAAGACAATAACATAGCATTAACAGATTAGTTAATTAATTAACAACTACCATGATGAAACAACAACTAAGCATGGTATGAAACTAATACAATACTAATAAATCACCATCTCAGATCTCCATAACCATATCTATCTTGGCTAACCGAACAAGAAATATACCATCTCGATCACCTCGTGATCAAAACCAAACGGTGATCATTCCGGCGATCACAACCATGACCAACACTTGGTCTCAAACGGTGATCTTTCCGGCGATCACTACCATGACCACCACTTGGTCTCGAACGGTGATCTATCCGGCTATCACTACCATGACCAACACTTGGTCTCCAACATCATCATCAACATCCTGCCAATTTGTACTGCTCAAAATATCAACCTATAAATCACCTATAAGTCATTCCGTCATGTGAGTGTTGATCGGATGGTGTGATCTAGTACAAACCCATGCCCATGACCGAGGACGCGGATATTGATAGATTAAACACACACACTCTGCAGAGGTAGCACACTTTACCCACACCACGGAACCCATGGCCTCGCACTCCCATTCGGGTGGACCAACGGCGTTCCGACAAAACCGATCTACTGCCATGACACTCTCCCGGCCACTCCGACCAACTCCCCTTTGGGCTAAGTCCTGGGTGGCCCCGTGCCTACCGAAGCACCAACGACCACTGTCGTGGCCAAACATAAACCGTCCAAAACAGGGACAACCCGGGTACAACAACAACAACGGGCACACAAGGCTTATGTCCGCCTACCTGATGAGGGTAGCGCGCGCCCATAACCTTCCCTCGTTGGAGGCACCGGCGAGAGGCACGACAATAGACCCAATTAGGACCTTCCCATAAAGGTAAGCATGGTTGCACTGGAAAAGCCCGGTTCAGTGGCACCTGACCAACTTAATGACGGAATTTATCCCCAAAATATAACAGTGATAACTGATACCCCGATATCAACTATCAAGCTATAATCCAAGTCATAGAAATATCCAACAAATAATCCAAAGCTTAATATCGTCAAACCAAAATACTCCGAGGACAGTATAATACTACTATCATGATGAATCCAAGAACGATAAGACTGCTACTCAAATATCAAGAACTAACTATACAACTATGATCCACATGCAAGCATCATCTCCAACATCATACTCCAAAACATAATATCCTCTAGCATCATGATGGAAATAACACTAGCCACTAATAATCCAAAGGCAACATGATATCCAAAGTAATACTCCAAAATAGTACCAGATACCATCATGAAAATAATCATAATAGCCACTAAGAATCCAAAGGCACATGTAATCCACATAATCATCAAAACATAAGTCCTAGAACTCTAGGCAATATCATGGCAACATCTAGATCAAACCATACTCCGAGAAATGCCATGAACAAATCATACATAGCTAATGCAATATTTTAAACAAGTTTAAATAAATAAACCATGTCACTTCACTACAATCATGCAAATGGAGAGTGTGTCTTGCCTGGGCTGGAAGAAATCACCGGGAGAAAGTGCGAGAAGCTCGCAGAAAGAACCGCCAGAAAACGTTCTCTCTCGGAGGGGTTGATTAAGCGCAAGGGCAAAATGCTCTTTTTCGGATTGTTGAACATAATGAAAATGATACCAACAGAACGGGATCGACGAGATGAAGAAGTGGGCGTTGGATTCACCTCTTTTCGACGCTTAAAAGACGCGGGCCTAGGGCTGGTTAGAGATGTGAGGCTTACGGGTGGGGCCGGCCACTTATCCACGTGGGCAGGGCGGGGTCAACACCGGGTGACTGACGAGGGGGTCCCGTGCGCTGGTGGGGCCCGCCCGGCTGGCTCCTTCTTCCTCCTCCAGTGATCCCGCGTGGACAAAGGGGCAGCGCCGGCCCCGACGAGCTTTGTCGGTGACATAGGACACCTCCAGCAGCACTCGGCACACCAGCGTGCTCGGGGGACCGAGGCGCAGCGGGTGGGCTGAATCACGGGCGCCTGAGACGACGGAGATGGGCAGGAACTCGACCGCGGCGGACAGCTGCTTCGGTCAGAGATGGGAAGCACTGCGAGAGGCCATCGGAGGGCAAGGAGGAGGACAGGGAAGGTTCTGGGGTGGTGGTAGATGGCTCTCGTGGTGGGACGGGAGAGGGAGCGGCTCGCCATTGCCGAAATCGTGGAGGACAGAGACGGTGGCCATGGCGGCCATGGGGGAGCTCGGGAGCTCTTGGAGCTCAAGGGAGTGGTCGGGGAGGACTGAGAGAGTGAGGCGAGGCTGCTGGTGTGCTCGAACGGCTCGGGGAAGGCCTATATATAAGCGGGCAAGAGGGATGGGCTCGGGTGCCGCCGGGCACGTCCGACCGAGGCTCTGGCGACGGCCAGCGAGCACGGGAGAGAGCGGGAACACGACGAGCTATCGATTCAGAGCTCACGGAGGGGTAGGCGACGCCGCAGAGTAGAGGAAGAGGCCAAAACGAACTTGGAGCCAAATGGAGCACGATGCACCCGTGGGCGAGCATCGGCAAGGGGTCTTACGGAGAGGGAGAGAGGTCCAGGAGGACGGAGACGACGCGGTACAACTGTTGGACACGCTCACGCGCGAGAAGCCGAAGAGAGGAGGAGCTGCCGAAGCACAAACGGACACTACACACAGAGCGCGGGCACGGTGATGCCATTAACGCGGTAACCGCGTGCACTAGCATGTAGCGGGGGAGAGGGGCTGGAAATTGTTGTCTACAGGTAAGTTCTTCTAGGGGAGGTTACAACTGAGGTGGTATATCACTGAAAAGTGGTATGGTTAAATGGCAATCACCGTCTGAAGTTTACTGCAGTAAACTTGACCGAGCACTGCTGATCAACAGAGAATTGATTGGGTCAAATGGATTTGTCTACGAGGTTTAGGGTAAGAAAGACTTTCACCCTAGAAACTTTGAGAAGATTAAGACCAAGATTTAATATAGTTGCTTTGCAACTGCCAAATCTGGTCCAGAAATGAGATTTGGGTGATGCACTCACATGGTCCATCAACTTGAGCTCAAATTTGGCAATTCATTATGATTTGGTCATAGTAAGAAGCTGTAAAAATTTCATATAAATTGGTTTTACCAAAATGGTACTTCCTTCACAGCTATTCCCTCTGTCCAGAAACTTGCAAAAATTCTAGAGAAATATAGGCTTTAAGAATTGATGCCAAATTTGGCAGAGAGAAGTTATTTGGGTAGGAGAATAGTCTGATAATTTATCAGGAGTTTTGAAGCAATATAAAATGCACTTGCTTCACAACCTGAAAATTTTACTAGAAGAAAATATTTGGTCCTATGCTCACATAGATGATTGGATGGGGCTGAAACTTGTAGGAATGAGATAATATGAGCACAAGAAGGAGTGTGCAAAATTTCAACTCATTTGGATAATCCTAACTAGCACTTCCTTCACAAGGGCTTCCCTCAAACATGAACTTTGAAAAATCACCGATGAAGTTTGGCTAGGCAAATAAAGTTGAATTTTGGTACAGGTCAATTATTTGGATGACATATAATTCCCAAAAAGTTTGGGGGCAAATGGGAAAGGATAAATAACAGTTTCTTCACAATGTGCCATTTAGGACAGAATAGGGAATGAATTTATTGAGCATGATGGGAAATATGGCCAATGAAATATTTTGCCATATTTGAGGAAGATATGACCCAAACAATATATAAGAATTATTTGGTGATTTTTGGATGGGCAAAAATATAGGTTATTTCACAACCTAGGGAAGATAGGGTTTATTTCTTTAATAGGAAAAGGAATATGTCCTAGAAAAAGATTTTAGGGTTTGGTCAAGCAATGGAGTGACATGATCTTGGCAAGGTATTGAGGGTCCTGAGTCACTTGGGAGAGGAGATGAAGATGATTTCCCAGGTGACAAGGCCACAGAACCACTCCAAAAAAATAAAAACAGAGCAAAAACCAAATAAATCAAAAGAAAAAGAAAGGTCCAAAATCCAGGCTGTTACAAAAAATCTTGTAACATCCCAAAATTCTAAATTTTGGAATGTTATATTAAATAAATAATTCTGATTTGTTTGTTTGATTGTTGAGTGATTGATTGTGTGAAATTGAGTGGAATTTGAAACTTTTTGAAAGTTTAATGAGAGGGAATGAAGTGACTTTCCCAGGATTTCTTTTTGACTTTTGATCTCTGGGGATTCACATTCATTTCATCATCATAACACTAGTGTGAAGATGACATGAATTCTTCCATTTGAAATGAAAATGGTTTTTGGAAAAAGAATATTTGAATTCCATCTGAAAGTATTTCAAATTCATAAACTTTATGCAACTCAATGATTTTCATGAGGGAAGATAAAATGACTTCTTCAATATATATGAAATATGAGTTGGAAGTATGAAGAAAGGTTTGAAGATGGTTTGAATTTTTTTAAATTCAAAACCATTTGGAGTTATTTGGTTTATTTCGAATTATTTTTCTCCAAAATTAAACTATATGGAAAATAGGGTAAAATGATTCCCTACATTATAAAAATGGAGAAATTTTAGTTTGAAATAATTTTGGTATCTTAATGTAATTTTATTTGCATTTTAATTGCATCAGTATCACTTTTTGATTTATTAGAATTTATGTGAATTTTATTTCACCATGTAAAGATGTTCATGTTGTAGGATTTATTCTTTCGGTCATTTTGATATATAATATGTCTATATAAAAGTATTATTGTTTTTCCTTTATTCAGTATTCTTGTCTGTGCTTTATTAAAAAAATAGCCGAATCCAACGGACCAAGGGCCCACATAACTTTCTCTCTCTCGCTCTCCCTCGGCCCATCTACACGCCAGGCTGGCCCAGCAGCCACGCGCACGCCCGGAGCCCCTTCGCCTCGGTCGCCTGCTCTCTCCTCGCTCGCCCTGTGCCGCTGACCGCTGGGTCCCACCGCCCGATCACCCCACCCGCATCTTCCTCTTCTTCCTCCCCACGCCAAAACCACCGCCCCCACCGCCGTATCCCGGAGATCGCGGGATCCTCCCCCGATTCGCCCCCTCCACCAAGGAACCCCTCCCCTATATATACCTCCCGCCCCTCGACCAATTCCTCCCCAAAGCCCCTTCCGAGAACCCCCGCCTCCTTCTCAATTGCTCGCCGGAGCCGAGTGCCCCCGCCGCGCCATTGCCGCCCCACCGAGCTACTCTGACCCCCTCGCCGCCCCCGAGACCACCTCCGGACTCCCCTCACTCGTCTGCATCTCCCCGTGCCCTCACCCACGCCCAAAACCCACCGGCGCGCCGCCACCGTCGACGCCCGAACGCCACCGCCGCCTCGACCTCGCCGCCGACCGTCTCCGACCACCTCCACCGGCGCCACGACCACCGTTGGACTCATCGTCGTCTGCTTCATCTCCCTGGCCACTCCACTGACGCTGAAGATCACCGGAGCACCGCCACCGTCGTCGCCCGACGCACTCGCCGTCGACCACCACCGCGGTGAGCTCTCTCTCCCTCCTCGTTCGTCCGATCTAGATTATACGGTCGTGATTAGATTAGATCGAACAGCTAGGTTTTTTTACTAGATCGGTTTAGCTTTGGTTTATTTACGGTTTAGATCTAATCAGTTTAGCCAATCGGTCTTTCTCTTTTGGCCCGTACGCGTTTCGGTTATTTTCCGCCCGAGCGTTGTTTAGTTTCAGCTCGCACACCCCGTAGCGCCCGTTAGTTTTTTGTTGTTGTTTTCGTTTCTGTTTTCAAATCAGAATAGTTCTGATTTTATATTGCTTATAATTTTTATGTTTTAGATCCAAATTGATTGATTCTTTTTGCATTAGATTCGAAATTTGTTGAAGTTTCTGTTAGTGGCATTGGATTTCAAATTTGAGTTGTTTAAATTTGAATTTGATGAATTATGTTCAAATTGGTATTTTGGCCATAACTTGAGTTTAAAAATAGATTTTTACATGATTCTTTTTGCTACTGGTCACTTGTGGTATTGTTTAGCTGTACGATTTAGTTTGGTAATTTTAGAGTATTTAAATTAGGGTTTTATTAAAAGCAGTATTGTTTTTCTTATGTAGTTGTTTTAGTCATATAATTAGTGTTTTTAATTATTTTTAGTTAATTCTTTTTGTAAATTTTTACATGTTGTCATATGTTTATGTTAGACTGCAGTAGATAATTTTTTGTAGTTATTTACTAGTGTTTAGATACTATTTTAGTATTTGTTTGTTTAGTTCGTAGTGATAGTTGATAAAAGTAGTTCCATTAGTTTCAAAAGTAACTCTTTTTGCCACTTCATTATACGTTGTCATTGATTCTGTTATTTAGGAGTAAATTAGTTTGATAATTATTTTAGTATTGTTTACTTTTGTCTTTTGCTAGTTGTTATAGTTGTTCTGGTGTTAACTAGTCAGTTACAAAAGTTTTCATACTAGTTCCTTTTGCTAGTAAATGCTTTAGTAAATTTTTTTGTTGTTGTTTTATTAGAATTTTATTTTCTTTACTGTAGAAAAGTTATTAGAGTAATTTAGTGATGTTATGTAAGATTTGTGTGCATTTGGTATCCACTAGTTTTCCTTGAAGTTTTCTTTCAAAGTTTTCCTTTGGTTTTTATTTGGTTTTCTTCTTGCTTTTTGATTGTTATTTTGAGTGCTAGTATTTTTTTGCTAGGACGATTGCTTATATGATTACCATGTTTGACTATATAGATTTACATCGGAGTGACGAATAGTTTTATCAAGTTTCCGAGAGCGTTTATATCTTCATCAACATACCAGGCAAGTTCACTTTGACCATGTTTTTCATACCTATATTTTTATTGCATTTAGTGTCATCCTTGCAACAACTTCTCCAGTAGTGATATTGATTCTTGTAGTTGAGTAGAATGCATGAGGTAGGAACCCACCTCCCTGTTACCAAGCCCGGGACGTATATAGTTTTAATGCTACGCTGTAGTAGACGGGGTTTGGTATGAGTAAGAGTACGGTACAGGGTTACGGTCTACACTCAACCTGCCGATGGCGTTGATGGGACTCCACACCCGATTGATTTGTTTCCGCTGAGACTTATGAGGTATATATCAGTTTTACGTTATTTATACATGTGATTGCACTTTGATATATACATTGATGTACTGTGTGTGCCAGCATACCGATCCAGGGATGGCACAGATACACAGAGACTTGACCGTCTGAGGTCGGGTCGCTACAGATATGGTATCAGAGCACATGTTGACTGTAGGACGTGACCCTAGAAATGAAAGCCCTAGGACAGGAAATCTCTAAAACTTTATTTTCAAAAGAATCCATTACTTCTCATCTTTTCTGATTTTATCAAATATCCTCTCTTACCTCAAATAGTTAGAATATACCCCTTTCCCTTTTGACCACACGGAGGATCAAGCCGCTCCAAGAAGGACAAGATATCGGACAACCGATGACCATTTCAGAGTAAACAGGATTTGACCATGCATTAGAAGATTGAAGCTACAACAGTTGAAGACTCCGAGACTTGAAGAATCTGAAGAATTATTTACACTTTAGAAGACCAAACCCCTGTTATACACTTACGTTAGATGCGGACGATTTGTGAGCTGTCATTTGTTTGATGTTTTTCCGACAGCCACAAAATAAAACTCATTTCTTCAAAACTATTGTTTGTATTGTGTGTATCCCTCCCCACCTCTCTCTTATCTCACCCTAAAACCCTTGGACCCAGTAGATGATGAATGAAGTTGGACTGGTATTCTCTGGACCGAAAACCCAGCCGGAGGCAGAGCTATGGATTCAGAACATGGAGAATCACTTCGGGAGCAATTTGGTTTCAAGGAAGAATGAAGTATCGTATGCTCTTCAGTACTTTGAAGGAAGTGCTGCAACATGGTGGCAGATGCATCAAGCTATACAGGGATGGAATGGAGCAAGGACTTGGGAAGAATTCAAGAAGACTCTGACAAGATCCCGTCTTATCCGGAAGCACCATGATACCCCAAGAAATAAACCTTGTGCCTGCAAGATTTGCGGAGAAATAGGACACACCCAGGAGAAACACAAGGATGGATGCCCTCATTGTGAGGAGAAACACCCAGCTGAGGAATGCCCAACTAGTCAGGTGACTTGTTTCTTGTGTGAAGGAACCACCCACTACCCAGCTCAGTGTCACATTTACCCCACGGTGCAACAAACTATTCAGAAGCAGGAAGAAGGAATGAAAGAAGCCCTCCGAGAAGTTATGAAAGAACCTGTGATTAAGGAAAGTGTTGAAGACCCTGATGGAGAAAGCCTCAACAGATTTTACTCCAATGCCTGTTATTCATGTGGAGAAGAAGGACATTTTTCACAGTATTGCACCAAGGAAAGAAAAGAGTATCTGGGATACTTCCCGACAGAAGCAGTGGAGTTTGATCCACACGGGAATAGAACGTTTGATCAGAACGAAGAAAACCAGGAAGAGAAAACAAAGACACCCTCAGAACAACCCAATTTCTGCAAAGAGGGACAAGAGTCATATTACCTGTTTTGAATGTAAGGACGTCGGGCATTATGCCAATGATTGTCTCGAAAGGAAGCAAGGAACTCAAGGAGCAGGCACCATCACCAAGAAGCCTCGAGACATGCCGGAAGTTATTTGTTTTCGTTGCAAGGAAGCAGGACATTTTGCTAGGGATTGTTCAAATCATGAGAAAGCTGGAGCTGAGTAGTGGAGATGTTGATATCAGTAATAAGGGTAGTATGGAAAACACTTTTCATGAGAATGCGGGGTTGAGTTATGTAATAGATTACTCAGAGATTGTAATAATTCATGACTCAATAAAGTTGATATGTCATATGCTGAAAGGCTTTAAGGAGTTGTTATGTTTTATCTTGGAAATTAATATTCTGGGTGAACATGGAAGAAAATGAGTTGTGATGCATAAACTGGATGTTGGAAATTGAGTTTGAAGTTTTGTTTGGATGATATGAATGTGTACCCAAGGAGATATGTACCTTATTCTGAGCACCATTTTTGTTTTACAACTGCAGATGACGACCCTTTATGAGTCTTTCCTTAAAGGGCCCGGAAACGATCATGACCCTGACAAGTGATCATGATTACCCGAAGATCCTGAAGGACATGATGAAGCATATTCACCTTGAAGGAGATGCAGTCTACAAAGGCTACCCCTTCATGCAAAAGGGAGTGGAACTTTGGTATGTGGAGGTACACCTCCACCGTATGAAAGGAGTTTGCCCAAAGATGATGGGGCAGTACTTTTTCATCTCACGTGTACCACAAGCAACTTTCTTCGACGCTGTTCGTGAAGCAGCCATGGAAGCCATACGCCAGATCGGAGAAATACTTGAAGCAAGACTCCGTTATACTCAGGAATACCTAAGAGAAGTGCATGCAGAGATGATGGAGATGAAGCTCAAGGCCACCACGATGAAACAGAAGATTGAAGATTTCAAGGCGCATGTCGCACAATTCCAGTGGGACTGAAGAATCCTCAAGGAGGAAAATGAATAAAGTTGGAAGTAATGCCTGACCATACCAAACCATGTGGGTGGCAGCATTTGATAAAAAGTACTTTTTGGAATTTGGATTTACGAAAAATGGTTAAGGATGTAATAAAAGATTTGATATGAAAATAATATGATTTATGGATAAACTAGTGCATTTCATTTTAAGTGTGGTAGTACTCCGTAAAGCCACAAGATCAATGAAGAAAGAAATGTGTTATTCATGACGGTCCATAGAAGGGAGCTGGACCAAATAAGTTGGAGTTTTGTATGATCGTCACCACAAGGGTATGAAGGAAGAAGTACTATTGGATTTAAAGGAGATGTAATGTTGGAATAGGAATGATAATCCTCGAAAGGATGAGTTAAATTTACAAGAGTTGAAGTGGGCCATAACCCACAGGCCCCGGAGTTAATAAGAAGCAAGCACACTCTTGCTGAAGGAAGATATTTTGGAAGAAAACTCTGAGTTAATCAACCGACATTTTTAGGAGGATACGAAAACCCAGAGATGTGAAGAACCGTTAGATGTCTTGTTCAGCTTGCAGAAACAATGGATTTATTCGAACTCAGTTCGTCGACAAGAGAAATTCTGCAATGCTTGTGAGTATGCCCAAGTGTTAGAATACGTGATTCGATGTCTGCATATGTAGTAATGGTTCAAGTACGGGATGGATTGGCCCCCATACCGGAGACTTCTATCATGAACTATCATATGTTGATGGAAAATCAGAGAGCCTTGAAAACCTTAGAAGAGTGTCGACACGTCAAGCCATAAAACCATAGAATGGTAGGATGATTGATCCATGTACCAGGCACCCGTTGCCAATCGTAGGATAGATGGTGAGATTCAACCAAACCCATTTTTTCTGCATGAGAAACCATACATGGTTGACCACCATGATAATTTCGATAGTTATTTAGTATTGGCGACAGACCAGTCAGCTAAGAAGACCCAGACTCAGAAGAACGTCACCAGGATGAAAGGACACGTGTTTCAGGAAAAGGTTATGCCCCGACCGGAACAGCACCCGTGAAAGAGCTATTTCGGAGTATATGAGAACACCGACACCAGCAACCCAAAAGGATGGAATACATGAGTTTTGTCTGAACCATACCCATGCTTTTAAGTGTGGTAGCACACTAGACCCTTCCGACCAAAATATTTGCTAGAAGACCCCCAACCCCTAACCTTTTCTTGCTAGCCTCTTCGAATCTCGAGGACGAGATTCATTTTAAGTGTGGTAGGTTTGTAACATCCCAAAATTCTAAATTTTGGAATGTTATATTAAATAAATAATTTGATTTGTTTGTTTGATTGTTTTGTGATTTGGATTGATTGTGTGAAATTGAGTGGAATTTGAAACTTTTTGAAAGTTTAATGAGAGGGAATGAAATGACTTTCCCAGGCTTTCTTTTTGACTTTTGATCTCTGGGGATTCAAATTCATTTCATCATCATAACACTAGTGTGAGGATGACATGACTTCTTCCATTTGAAATGAAAAGGGTTTTTGGAAAAAGAATATTTGAATTCCATTTGAAAGTATTTCAAATTCATAAACTTTATGCAACTCAATGATTTTCATGAGGGAAGATAAAATGACTTCTTCAATGTATATGAAATGAAATATGAGTTGGAAGTATGAAGAAAGGTTTGAAGATGGTTTGAATTTTTTTTAATTCAAAACCATTTGGAGTTATTTGGTTTATTTCGAATTATTTTTCTCCAAAATTAAACTATATGGAAAATAGGGTAAAATGATTCCCTACATTATAAAAAAGGAGAAAATTTAGTTTGAAATAATTTTGGTATCTTAATGTAATTTTATTTGCATTTTAATTGCATTAGTATCACTTTTTGATTTATTAGAATTTATGTGAATTTTATTTCACCATGTAAAAATGTTCATGTTGTAGGATTTATTCTTCCAGTCATTTTGATATATAATATGTCCATATAAAAGTATTATTGTTTTTCCTTTATTCAGTATTCTTGTCTGTGCTTTATTAAAAAAAATAGCCGAAGCCAACGGACCAAGGGCCCACATAACTTTTCTCTCTCTCGCTCTCCCTCGCCCATCTATGCGCCAGGCTGGCCCAGAAGCCACGCGCACGCCCGGAGCCCCTTCGCCTCGGTCGCCCGCTCTCTCCTCACTCGCCCTGTGCCGCTGACCGCTGGGTCCCACCGCCCGATCACCCCACCCGCATCTTCCTCTTCTTCCTCCCCACGCTAGAACCACCGCCGCCGCCGCCGTATCCCGGAGATCGCGGGATCCTCCTCCGATTCGCCCCCTCCACCAAGGAACCCCTCCCCTACATATACCTCCCGCCCCTCGACCAATTCCTCCCCAAAGCCCCTTCCGAGAACCCCCCGCCTCCTTCTCAATTGCTCTCCAGAGCCGAGTGCCCCCGCCGCGCCATTGCCGCCCCACCGAGCTACTCCGACCCCCTCGCCGCCCCCGAGACCACCTCCGGACTCCCCTCGCTCGTCCGCATCTCCCCGTGCCCTCACCCACGCCCAAAACCCACCGGACCGCCGCCACCATCGACGCCCGAACGCCACCGCCGCCTCGACCTCTCCGTCGACCGTCTCCGACCACCTCCACCGGCGCCACGAACACCGTTGGACTCGTCGTCGTCTGCTTCATCTCCCTGGCCACTCCACTGACGCCGAAGATCACCGGAGCGCCGCCACCGTCGTCGCCCGACGCACTCGCCTCGACCACCACCACGGTGAGCTCTCTCTCCCTCCTCGTCCGTCCGATCTAGATTATACGGTCGTGATTAGATTAGATCGAACAGTTAGGTTTTTTTACTAGATCGGTTTAGCTTCGGTTTATTTACGGTTTAGATCTAATCGGTTTAGCCAATCGGTCTTTCTCTTTTGGCCCGTACGCGTTTCGGTTATTTTCCGCCCGAGCGCTGTTTAGTTTCAGCTCGCACACCCCGTAGCGCCCGTTAGTTTTTTTGTTGTTGTTTTCGTTTCTGTTTTAAAATCAGAATAGTTCTGATTTTATATTGCTTATAACTTTTATGTTTTAGATCCAAATTGATTGATTCTTTTTGCATTAGATTCGAAATTTGTTGAAGTTTCTGTTAGTGGCATTGTATTTCAAATTTGAGTTGTTTAAATTTGAATTTGATGAATTATGTTCAAATTGGTATTTTGGCCATAACTTGAGTTTAAAAATAGATTTTAACATGATTCTTTTTGCTATTGGTCACTTGTGGTATTGTTTAGCTGTAGGATTTAGTTTGGTAATTTTAGAGTATTTTAAATTAGGGTTTTATTAAAAACAGTACAGTTTTGCTTATGTAGTTGTTTTAGTCATATAATTAGTGTTTTTAATTATTTTTAGTTAATTCTTTTTGTAAATTTTTACATGTTGTCATATGTTTATGTTAGACTGCAGTAGATAAATTTTTGTAGTTATTTACTAGTGTTTAGATACTATTTTAGTATTTGGTTGTTTAGTTCATAGTGATAGTTGATAAAAGTAGTTCCATTAGTTTCAAAAGTAATTCTTTTTGTCACTTCATTATACGTTGTCATTGATTCTGTTATTTAGGAGTAAATTAGTTTGATAATTATTTTAGTATTATTTACTTTTGTCTTTTGCTAGTTGTTATAGTTGTTCTGGTGTTAACTAGTCAGTTACAATAGTTTTCATACTAGTTCCTTTTGCTAGTAAATGCTTTAGTAAATTTTTTTGTTGTTGTTTTACTGTAGAAAAGTTATTAGAGTAATTTAGTGAAGTTATGTAAGATTTGTGTGCATTTGGTCTCCACTAGTTTTCCTTGAAGTTTTCTTTCAAAGTTTTCCTTTGGTTTTTATTTGGTTTTCTTCTTGCTTTTTGATTGTTATTTTGAGTGCTAGTATTTTTTTTGCTAGGACGATTGCTTATATGATTACCATGTTTGACTATATAGATTTACATCGGAGTGACGAATAGTTTTATCAAGTTTCCAAGAGCGTTTATATCTTCATCAACATACCAGGCAAGTTCACTTTGACCATGTTTTTCATACCTATATTTTTATTGCATTTAGTGTCATCCTTGCAACAACTTCTCCAGTAGTGATATTGATTCTTGTAGTTGAGTAGAATGCATGAGGTAGGAACCCACCTCCCTGTTACCAAGCCCGGGACGTATATAGTTTTAATGCTACGCTGTAGTAGACGGGGTTTGGTATGAGTGCTCAGGAGTGGTGTGAGAATGAAGGACTTTACGTCAAAGACGACAACTTCATGATGGCGTCTGCAAGGACTGCATCTTTAGGACTCCTCAGGATTTCGAGACTCAAGACAAGGTTTCAATACACACTACTGGGTGAAGGACGGTTGACGGGCACCCTGGAGAAACCAGTGGTTGGCCGGGATGCATGGAGAAGCGCCATGACATCTTGCGGAAAGCTTCACCCAGACTCAAAGAGACGGAAGAATAATTCATGCCCGGAAGCTTACCTGTGCAACCGCAAGTCACTATGGGCTCTGGCTTGGTTGACCTTAGTTGTGACTCTGGCTGGGACGGTGCTAGCATATGTAGAACTACGGTAGGATTGGATGAGCACCGGACAGTGGTCAGAGGAACTCTTCGGAAGACCATGTTTCGGTCATCTTGTTCTCAAACATCCTGAAGTGCGAGAATGTAAAGAGAGGGATCGAATCTTGCGGGTAAAGTGTACAAACCTCTGCAGTGGGTTAAAAACCTAATCGATTAGCTGTGTCCCCGGTTACGGACAATTTGAGCCTCTGGACTTGGATCTATCTCGGAACTCTCAACACCAGACTGATAATTTAATTGTGGGCAACTCATGATGATTTGGGTATGGGACATCGGTTGGCGGAACCATGTCATGACAGAAAACTCTGTAGTACAGACTCCTGATATTCCTTTGTTGTAGGGAAAATAAAACCAGCTTTTACGCAAAAAAACATCAGACACAGAGCCACAAAGCCATATTGCATATAGAATAGTTTTATCATCTGTTTTCCTCATATTGTGATCTTGCCGGTACATTCAATGTACTGACCTACACGTCTGCAACGTCTCATGTTGCAGATATGTTCCTTCCGATGAGTAAGAGTACGGTACAGGGTTACGGTCTACACTCAACCTGCCGATGGCGTTGATGGGACTCCACACCCGATTATTTGTTTCCGCTGAGACTTACGAGGTATATATCAGTTTTACGTTATTTATACATGTGATTGCACTTTGATATATACATTGATGTATTGTGTGTGCCAGCATACCGATCCAGGGATGGCACAGATACACAGAGACTTGACCGTCTGAGGTCGGGTCGCTACAAAGCTGGAGTCCTACAGCTCCAGCTACAAACTATTTTCACTGTAATGTAATTAGTATGTCAAGGCGCATTGATACAAGTAGTGCAATAAGCCACAGGCTTTTGAACATGCCGAAACCAGGGAAGAGCTGCATGTGGGTCCTGGAAGACAGGTAGAGTTATCATTAACGGAATCACCTAAAAAGTCCCCGTATGTCTGCGCTCCTCGCCATCTTGGTGTGTTTGTCCTTCAAGAGGACCGATAACCAGACCACCCTATGGGGTCTGTGGGATTAGAACCTGAAATAAAACAAGCAAAGCAAAAGTATATGTGTATCCGATGTCGGTTGAGCCGTGTCGTGGATCACAAGCTAGTTATGCCTCCGCCGATGCCCATGGAATTTTGAGTGTGTAGTTATGTATGCACGGCACGTAGGCCGCCGCTTGATCGGGACTGAGATGGAGGCCGGATTGCTAGTCGAGATCCTGATGGGCCCAGCTCTCCTGCTACAGAGTAGTCCGGACCCTCTTAAGGGTGTCCGAGGGCTCGGCAGCCGAATGAAGGTTCTGCTTGAGAAGACCACTTTGTACTTCTGCTGCTAGGGCAGCTGTGTGCTCTTCTGTACGAACAGAGCATAGCGTATTTCCATTGACTGTTATGACACCGCGTGGGCCGGGCATCTTGAGCTTGAGATAAGCATAGTGTGGCACTATGTTGAATCGAGCAAACACAGTTCGTTTGAGCAGTGCACGATAGCCACTGCGGAATGGGACAATATCGAAGACTAACTCCTCGCTTCGGAAGTTGTCCGGAGATCCTAAGACAACCTCTAGTGTGATTGAGCCCGTACAACGGGCCTCTACGCCTAGGATGACTCCTTTAAAGGTGGTCCTTGTAGGCTTGATCCTTGATGAGTTAATGCCCATTTTTTGCACTGTATCCTGATAGGGCAGATTGAGGCTGCTACCGCCGTCCATAAGGACACGAGTTAGGTGGAACCCATCAATTATTGGGTCTAAGACCAGTGCGGCTGAGCCTCCGTGACGGATGTTGGTCGGGTGATCCCGGCGATCAAAGGTGATCGGGCATGACGACCATGGATTGAATTTTGGGGAGACTGGCTCTATCGCGTAGACGTCCTTGAGCGCACGCTTGCGTTCCCTCTTGGGGATGTGGCTAGCATATATCATGTTCATCGTTTTGACCTGAGGGGGAAACTTCTTCTGTCCCCCTGTGTTCGGTTGTCGTGGCTCTTCGTCAACGTCCTCGCTTTGCGATCCCCTTTCCCTCTTCTCGGTGTTTAATTTGCCGGCCTATTTGAAAACCTATCACTCTCTATTTGTATGATTAGGAGGCTTATCGGGGGTGCCGTGAATCTGGCACGGACGATCAAGTATGCGGTCCAAGCTGGATGGGCCCGAATTGTTCTTTTGGAACGGCTTCTTCCACTGGCCGGACTTAGAGCCACTGAATTCGGTGTTGACTGCCTTATCCTCGGTGTTGTCACTGTTGTTTCAGTGCTTGTATCTATTGCGTCGAGACTTGTCTTTGTTGCTTTAACTTCAGGGGTGCTGGCGTCGCTTGCATTGTTTTTGCTACGAGCCAACCAACTGTCCTCGCCCGCACAAAAGCGGGTCATGAGTGTCATGAGGGCTGCCATGAATTTTGGCTTTTCTTGGCTGAGGTGGCGAGTGAGGCATTCTCCGCGGATGCTATGCTTAAAAGCTGCTAGAGCTTTGGCATCCGAACAGTCGACAATTTGGTTCTTTTTAGTTAAGAACCTTATCCAGAATTTCCTGGCGGGCTCTCTGGGAAGTTGAACTATATGGCTTAAGTTTTCAGCGTCCGGAGGTCGAACATATGTACCTTGGAAGTTATCGAGGAAGGCCTCTTCCAAGTCCTCCCAGCTGCCAATGGAATTTTCAGGCAGACTATTTAGCCAATGCCGAGCTGGCCCTTTGAGGTTTAGAGGCAGGTATTTTATGGCGTGGAGGTCATCTCCGCAGGCCATATGGATGTGGAGAATGAAGTCTCGATCCACACCACGGGCTTCATGGTTCCATCGTATGATTCGATGTTAACGGGCTTGAATCCTTCGGGGAATTCATGATCCAGGACCTCATCGGTGAAGCAATGAGGGTGTGCGGGGCCTCTATATCGGGTCGTATCGTGACACAGCTCTAATAGAGTCCGTATGCGGTGTTCGGCCCCTGTATGACTGGGTTTGTCACATCCGAATAGGTGGTCATGGTCACGTGTCGAGGTGCGCCCTCATGATCCATAGATTGATCTTGTATGTCCTGCTTTATTGTTCAGGTTCTGCCGGAGGTCATATGTATGGTCGTGGGCTAATTTTCCTCTGCCTGAGTGATGAGGCGGGGCAGGCTGGTGTTTGGCATGAGTTGTCGTTTTGTCCCGACCACGTGGTGGTCGGTCAGCCGTATTGTGCGATGGCGGTATGTGCTCCGGCGCCTCCTCGTCAAACTGAGGTAGAAATTTGCGTTTTGGGTAGCTTTTGGTTGGGCGCTTGAGGCCGTACTCCTCGGCTGCTAGGACATCAGTCCATTTATCATTGAGCAGATCTTGGTCAGCTTGAAGCTGTTGCTGCTTCTTTTTCAGGCTCCTTGCTGTGGCTATTAGCTGGCGCTTGAAGCGCTCCTGCTCAAGAGGTTCCTCGGGCACGATGAAGTCTTCGGCGCCGAGGATCACCTCATCTTCGGAGAGCGGGAGGTAATTATCATCCTTCGAATCTTGGTGCGTGGCCTTTTTAACAGGGCTAACCTGCTCAGCTTCCCGTTCATCTTGTTTGTTTGCTTTATCGACGTGATCTTCATTGTCCTCATCACCTTCCGGGGTGTCACCTTCTCCTGTGCCGGTGTTGCTGTTTTTACTGTGGCGTGACTTAGAGCGGCGCCGCTGACGCCGGCGCTTGGACTCTATTTCGGAAGGTTTATCCTCAACTTGGTCTTACCTTATCGTCGCCGCTGTTCTCCTTTGGTTCATCCACCATGTATACGTCATACGAGGAAGTGGCCGTCCAGCATCCGGTGAACGGCGAGTTCTGGGCCTCTTCTTCTCTGACATCGTCGTCCATACCGTTGATGTCCTCGGAGTCGTAATCAAGTTCGTCGGTCAAATCCTCGATCGTGGCTATAAAGTGGGTGGCGGGTGGGAAGAAAAGTTCTCCACTGTTAGCCCCTAGTTCGAGTCGGATATAGTTCGGCTAAGAGTCCTCCGCCAAGGACAGGTTTTTAATGAGTTTAGCACATTACCCAAAGGCGAGTGCTGGAAGATGTCTGTGGCGCTGAATTTGAAGATCGATAAATGATCAAGCTCGGCATCCACGGGCTCGCGCGGTTCGGAACCTACGGCCAAAGACGAGTCCGGTGTTCCGGTGGCATAGGCATCGTGTGAGACCAGGTCCATGTGCGGCTCCAACGCCATGGAATCTGCGGCCTCCGAGTTGGGGTTCATCCTCCCGTCTTTGGATGGCGCGGCCTTCTCCGGCTCTAGGGCCAGAGCGGTTACATGAGCGATCTCCTGGATGCGGCCCGATGACTGATTTAGGTCATGATCATCGGGGTGGTCGGGAGTGGCCACCGTGGTATCGAATCCGTCGAGGATCAAGTCTCCACGGATGTCCGTGACATAGTTCAAGCTCCCGAATCTGACCTGATGGCCAAGGGCGTAGCTTTCGATCTGCTCTAGATGGCCAAATGAGTTGGCCCGCAGTGCGAAGCCGCCGAACACGAAGATCTTCCCGGGGAGGAAAGTTTCTCCGTAGACAGCGACAACACAGAGGAACTCCCAATGAAAGCACCAATGTCGGTGTCAAAACCGGCGGATGTCGGGTAGGGGGTCCAGAACTGTGTGTCTAAGGTTGATGGTAACAGGAGACAGGGGACACGAAGTTTTACCCAGGTTCGGGCCCTCTTGATGGAGGTAATACCCTACGTCCCGCTTGATTGATATTGATGAATATGAGTATTACAAGAGTTGATCTACCACGAGATTGTAATGGCTAAACCCTAGAAGACTATCTTGTATGACTAAGGTATTGAGTATCCTATCCGGATTAAGTCCTCCAGTTTATATAGACACCCGGAGGATCTAGGGTTACACAAGGTCGGTTACAAAGAAGGGAATTTGCATATTCCGTCGCCAAGCTTGCCTTCCATGCCAATGAGAGTCCCGTCCGGACACAGGTGTAGTCTTCGGTCTTTGTATAATTCACAACCCATCAGTCCGGCCCATAGATAATAGACCGGACGCCCGAGGACCCCTTAGTCCAGGACTCCCTCAGTATGTACCAGTAGCTATGTGTTTGATCTCTCTCTCTCTCATGTTCTTGAGTCGGCACAATCTTGATGTATCGCGAGCTTTGTTATTATAGTTGGATCTTATGATGTTTCTCCCCCTCTACTCTCTTGTGATGAATTGAGTTTTCCCTTTGAAGTTATCTTATCGGATTGAGTCTTTAAGGATTTGAGAACACTTGATGTATGTCTTGTATGTGCTTATCTATGGTGACAATGGGATATCAGGTGATCCACTTGATGTATGTTTTGGTGATCAACTTGCGATTTCCGTGACCTCGTGAACTTATTCATAGGGGTTGGCACACGTTTTCGTCTTGACTCTCCAGTAGAAAATTTGGGGCACTCTTTGAAGTTCTTTGTGTTGGTTGAATAGATGAATCTGAGATTGTGTGATGTATATCGTATAATCATACCCATGGATACTTGAGGTGACATTGGAGTATCTAGGTGACATTAGGGTTTTGGTTGATTTGTGTCTTAAGGTGTTATTCTAGTATGAACTCTTGAATAGATCGATCAGAAAGAATAACTTTGAGGTGGTTTCGTACCCTACCATAATCTCTTCGTTTGTTCTCCGCTATTAGTGACTTTGGAGTGAATCTTTGTTGCATGTTGAGGGATAGTTATATGATCCAATTATGTTATTATTGTTGAAAGAACTTGCACTAGTGAAAGTATGAACCCTAGGCCTTGTTTCCTAGCATTGCAATACTGTTTGTGCTCACTTTTACCACTTGCTACCTTGCTGTTTTAATATTTTCAGATTACAAAAACCTATATCTACCATCCACATTGCACTTGTATCACCATTTATTCGCCGAACTAGTGCACCTATACAATTTACCATTGTATTGGGTGTCTTGGGGACACAAGAGACTCTTTGTTATTTGGTTTTAG
Source organism: Triticum urartu (assembly GCF_003073215.2). Lineage (NCBI taxonomy): Eukaryota > Viridiplantae > Streptophyta > Magnoliopsida > Poales > Poaceae > Triticum > Triticum urartu. The sequence continues at coordinate 393,414,201 of NC_053025.1, forward strand.
GGTTGCTTGAGAGAGACCATCTTTATCCTACGCCTCCCACGGATTGATAAACCTTAGGTCATCCACTTGAGGGAAATTTGCTACTGTCCTACAAACCTCTGCACTTGGAGGCCCAACAACGTCTACAAGAAGAAGGTTGTGTAGTAGACATCAGCCGCCTGCTTTCGCCTCCCACGGCTGGCTGCGCCTCAGCGCACGCATCGCCGCCCCACCGTCTCCTAAATCATTAATGCCGACGTCCAAGGCCTCGCCGTCGTCCTCCGCACGCTTGGGTGCGGTCGCCGCAGCGCCGCCCTCTCGCGTTGTCAACATGCTCAACAAACAACAGGAATCAGCAGAAGTATGTGGAGAGGACAACAGTAGGGGCCCACCATGTCAATGTATGGAAAAATAAAATGCTTCCTCCTAGTGTTTTCCTGACATCTGGGACCCATGACATTGTGAGCGTATATAGTCAATAGACAAGAGAACAACACAAGATCAGCTGACACCTGGGACGTAGCTGCTCGAGCAGTATTTTTTTGTTATTGTTGAGACGGAGCAGGGTTTGAACTGGGCTGTGGCCCGTCTAGCCCAGGCTTATATTTTATGTTCACCATGTGACCAGCCCAGCTATTTTTTCCTTGTGAAAATGAGCCCAGTTTATTTTTTTGAAGAATACCCAATCCAGGCCTACTTATTTTTCTATGCACTGATGGGCTCCAACTCTTTCAAGACGCCTGCAAATCTTGAAAGTAATATGAAATGGGTTGTAAATATAAAAACAGATGACAAATTGGCAATTACTTTATAGTTTTTGAATTTTTTCACATTTTCAGATTCCTATTTCACTAGGCATTAACCTAATTTAAATATATCTTCAAAGTACTTTAAATCTGGCTTGACATTTCGGTATCAAAAATAGTTTGGAACCCACAAAAATATGCGAAATTGGCCCTGTCCAACCAAGAAACGGACTGTAATAAATTGCATAAGAAGTCGCAATGAGCTATATATAAATTATTAAAAAAAGAGGGAATGGTCTGATTTGTGGGCCTATTAAGTTGACGCGTATGCAAGATTTTTTTAGTTATTATATACGTCAACAAAAGATTCTAGCAGACGTAACCGTTGGATGTCAATCCAACGGCCGTCGTGTTTCTTCAATCTCTAATCTTCTTGCTCCAGCCGCCAAATCCAGCGCCGGCGGGACCGCCTGCTCCCGCCTGCCGTGGTCGGCTGTGCTGCCGTGCAGGCCTCACCGCCCCCTACTACTCCCACCGCTGGCCAGGGCATCCCTCTACTCACCCACACCCCCTGTTATTCTGCGGCGATGGAAGCCTCACACTGCAGCCGAACCAGTGAACCCTCATACTCCTCTCCGCGTGGGCATCAACTGTCGCGTCTTCCCCGGCTCCGCATCGTCCCCTTCCTAGGCCTCGCCATCGTCCACCGCCCTGGGGCTCTCGGTGCAGCATGGTCAACGTGGTCAAGGAACGACTTCCATCGGAAGAGTACTGTATGTGGAGAGGCTGACAGCTGGGTCCATGGTGGCCGCAAGGAAGTGCCTCCTTATTACGCGCAAAATAATTATTCCTCCACCTGACAGCAGGGACCCACCGGACAGGCCATCGTATTTCGCGAAAAAAACGTTTTCCCCTCTGACTGGTAGGACCCTCCAGCTACATCTTCGCACGCAAGGAAGTGCGTCCGGGCAAAAAAACGATTCGCCCCCTGACTGCTGGGACCCACCAGCTACATCTTCGCATGCAAGGAAGTGCCTGACAGTCGGGACCCACTTGGTTGAAGCGTATGTAGCATTGTCATTCTGGTCGCGAATGTGTACATACATACTGGTCGATGTAGACGCGCATGTGTCGCAGTAGAGGCGTGCACGTAGCATGTACATGTATGTACAGCGGCCAGGGTGCAAGAAAGAAAATACGGCCACGTATGTACATACGGGCGGGGTCTCGAACGCCTACTCGCGCATACGTACGGCCAGGGCTCGTGTACATGGCTGGGTCAGAACGGAGAAATTGCGTCGTCGTTGTTTTCATGGGGAGGCAACGAAATGCGTCGTGTTCATCGGGAGGCAACGGAATGCGTGGGAGCCAACCGGCTTGGACGGAACAACCGATGGAAACAAGGCCTGGCATACCGCACAACGGAGGAAACGACCTTGTGTTCGACCGGCCATGTTCAAAATGGGATCCTGTTCATCGGGAGGGGTCTGGCGTACCGTAAAATAGAGGAAACGGACCTCCTACGGTCGAAACGGGGTCCTGTTGATCGGGAGGGGTGTGGCGTACCGCAAAACAAAGGAAATAGACTTGTGTTGGAGCGCTACAATCGAGATGGGGGTCCTGTTCATCAGGAGGGGTGTGGCGTACCGCAAAACAGGACTCCACGGGTGTCGTGGTTTTGTCACGGCAGATGTCCTAGAGAAAGGACTTAGTCGTGGAGCCATCGCGATGGGTTAGCTTGAAGGGTTTAAAGCGGACACAAGGATGCAAGAGAGTTTATACTAGTTCGGCCCCTTCAATGAAGGTAAAAGCCTACGTCTAGTTGTGATGGAATTGATGGGTGTTTCGATGACTAGGGAGCAATAAGCTTCGCCTATGTCTCGAGTTGTTGTCTGTCCTTTCTGAACCGCCGCCGGGTCGTCCCCTTATATACATGGGTGACGCCCGTCGGTTTACAGCGTCCCAACACCGGCTCATAGATGTGTCCGGTTTGGTCTCTACTTATTCCTAACTTACAATAGAAGTTACATATTGACACCGGTTTACAGCTACGGGCTCTCAACCGATTATGGGTCTTGATCCCTCATCTACCTTCATGGGCTTTAACATGCTTAACTACTGATGAAGCTAATCCAGCCCAGATAGGCCGGTTTACGCCCAGTAGTAATATCCCCAACATTAGGCCCCAGATTGATTTGAACAGGTTCATGTCAATCCTTAGCAAAAAACTTCATTTTCAACATCTTCTTGTAGTTTGGTGAACCGCCGTGATGTCATCTTCTCTGATCGCAGTAAATCGGCATGACGGCATCTATCATAAAGAAACTATCCGTGATACCTTCTTGTTTAATAGATCCGCGATAATCGAGGCGACCGCTCTGTTTCCAAACTTGCGGCTCCTTGATTTTCGCGCCTGACCCATGTCCCTTGCTTTATAAATAGGACCGAAGGGTCATCCCTTTTTCCCCTTCGTGCCCTTCTGCTTCCTCTTCCTCGCGTCGCCCAGTCTTTGGAGCTCCGCCGCCGCCGTCGACCTCTGCACCAACCTTGGCCGCTGCATCACCCTGAACGCACCAGAGCACCGCGGCGACCTTCCGCTTCTTCCTCAGCCCCAGTAAGTCTTCTATCCTTTCCATCATAGATCTGTTCTAGGGTTTCCCTGTTCTTCCCGTGTTCATCGCTTGCTTCTTGTTCATATGATAGATCCTTAGACGAGTCTGTGTATCTTCGCTCTGTGTAGCGGTAGTTTTTATCCTCCGTTTTCACTGTCCGGCATACTAAGAGCATAGATCTTATCCATACCTTTGCTTATTGATTCGGTACTGCTCCTTTTGGGCCTTGAATATTTATCTCCTTTATAAACATGTTCCAGATCCAAAGCTGTAGCATAATGTTGTGAAATCTGTTTTTGCGTACTTACTCATCTGCAGTCTTGATTGTTCAATGCTTAGATCCGGCGGTTTAACTTTGTAGAAGAATTTTACCAATCGATATATACCATTAGTCCCCTTGTTGAACCGCCAGATATTGGTTGCTTCATGAAACTCCGGTTCAGATAGTTCTGCCTCCGGTTTAACAGTGCCCATACCAACATACCTTGATCAAATGTATTTTTGAACCGGTATCTTCTACCTTGTAGATTCCGTCATGGACAAGCAAGTATATGAGTGCAATTGGGTCCCTTCCCACGTCACAGAGGATCAACTAGAGGATTTAGTCCTTATTGGCGCCTTGGGCAGCAAAGACACCCTCCATTGGAGGGCTCCTGGCAAAGAATGCCCCCCCACACCTCGAGAAGGAGAGGTTGTTGTTTTCATAGACCACTTAGCCCCGGGCTTTAAACCGCCCGGTTCTAAATTTTACCGGGATGTTCTGGCTGATTTTCAACTCCATCCGCAAGACACTAGCCCCAACTCTGTTACAAATATGTGCCACTTCCAAGTGCTCTGTGAGGTGTTCTTTCAAGAGGAGCCCACAGTAGAATTATTCAGAGATCTTTTCCATCTAAACCGCCATACTGAGTTTGCTGATGGCTCTAATACGGAATTGGGTGGCATGGCGATTCAAAAAAGGAAAGAGGTCACATACCCTCACGCCAAGCTACACAGTCACCCCAAGGAGTGGAATCAGACATGGTTCTACTGCAAAGACACCTCCCCTGCTGGTGAGAATCCCTTGCCTGGGTTTCGTCCGGAGCGGCTCAGCAATACCCATCCTTTTCCTCAAAGATTGACTGCTTAGGAGAGAAGCAAATATGCTCCCCAGCTGTCAAAGCTTAGAGCCTTTATGGCCAACGGTTTAACAGGGGTTGACCTTGCTCGCTGTTGGATATCATGGAGCATACTGCCCCTTAGTCAGCGCTCCGGTTTGATGTGCGAATATACTGATAGTGTGGATGACCCACTGCGACATTCAAGACTTCAGCTATCCGGTCAAGAAATCACAGAGGCTGTGCGTAAGATACTGAATGAACCGGAACACATCTGAGCTAGAACCGGCCTGCTTCCCTTTTGTGCCACCAACAAACCGCCAGCTGTAAGACTTTGATTTTTCTCTTTGTTGAACCTGTTATTGATATGTCTGGTCATTGTTTTTAATATCAGTGTCTGCATAATCAGGGCGATGATCCGTTTTGGAGCAAAAAGCTGCCACAGGAGAAACCAGAGAAAACAGATAAACCGGAAAGAGCAACCCGGCAAAAAACTAAAGCTGTGAAGAAGACTGCCCACCGGAAAAGAACCACTGCATCTTCTAATCCGGCCCCTGATGACGAGGTGGATAATCCGGACCTTGAGGTAGAGCTTGACTCACTTCGTTTATTTTTCATGCATCTTATTGATGATGATATTTGTCAGGATGATGCCGAAGCCAGCCATGCGGATGTTGCAGAGGTAATTATTCTCTCTTCCGATTCAGAAACTTTGCCTTCACAAAAAATCTGTCAGGCAAACCGGAAAGTTAAATTTTCTCATCCTCTTGCTTATTTGGATCCTAAACTTCTTATGAAGACTCAACAACACGAAGCTTGCCGCACCACCCGGCACAGCGGCCAGGTAGTTACCTCCGCCGGTTTACCGAACAGTCCGGTTCGGAAACGTCATTCCGAGGTCTCTAATTTGCTTGTCAGTGCTTGTCCTAAAGCGGGCTGTTTTCGTCAACCTCTTAATCCGTCTGACTCCGATTATCAGGTTGTTTCCCACTCATCTTCTGGCGAGTCATCGGCTACTCAGCTCCCACCGCTCAAAACGGTGCTTGGGTAAGCTATATTTATCGTGATGTTTGCAGTATATTGCCTTAGAACATATGCTGTATTTAATTTTGTTATTCTTTTCAGGGCCAAACCTAGGCCGAGCAAGAAGGCCCGCCTGGATAAAGCGGCCGAAGAAGCTGTCATTCTTGAACCAGGCACGACACTCGATCTTGAAGCGGCTGTCCCTGACGATATTCCCAACAATCCACCGCAGCCAGATGATGATCTTACCGCTGAAGAGAGACCTACTGATACCTCAGGTCCTATCCATCAGCCCACAGGTCCCCTCCGGATTGAAAGCTCCACCGGTCCAGCAAAATCTACTGATCAGCCAACAGCTCCAGTGCAAACCGGCGGTACCAAGAATGATGAAGTTGTCATTACTGGCACTGGTCATACTGAGCCAAGCAATCCTGTGGCTTTATCCAAACATTCTGCCAAGGAAGAATTTGCTGCTTTTGGCAAAGGCAAGTGGAACGCTGATCTGACGGCTTACGCTGCTCTGAACGCCCAAGATATCCATTCCGGCTATCTAAACCGGCTGTATACCAGCCGTGACTACGAAGCCGGTCTGGTTAATATGATGAAAGATAAATATGAGGTAACTTCCATATGCTCCTTCCTGCTTGTATGCTTTCATTCTTGCTGACTCTCCTAGCCCCTAAGGGCCGATTTGAAATATTGTTTCAAACCGGGACTTAATAATATGAATCTTGATGCTTTGAAATTCGCTGATGTAGTCCCCAAGGGCCGGTTCAACTTAGCATAGTTAAACCGGTACTTTAAGCAATTGAAACTGCCGCATCAGAATACATATGATCAAATAGCCATTAGCCCCCAAGTGCCAAGTTGAATACTTGTATTGAGCTTAGGACTTTGTAAACAATTGAAAAGGTGAAGATCGAATATGCATTAGCCCCCAAGTGCCAAGTTGAATACTTGTATTGAGCTTGGGACTTTGTAAACAATTGAAAGATGAAGATCGAATATGCATTAGCCCCCAAGTGCTAAGTACATAACTTGTTATGTGGTTGGCACTTGAATCCTTCTACCGACTTGTTGAAACATATATCTGTATGCCTGCAGGCGGAGCTGAAGGCGAAAGAAAAGCAAGTCATCGATCTTCAAGAAAACTTGAAAACCCAATAGGTTGAAACCTCCAAGGCAAAAGAAGAATTGGCCAGTGCCTTAAGTGCCATGGAACAACTTAAGGAGAACTTCAAGAAGAAACGGGCGGATTGGGCCACTGAAAAGTCCGCTTTGACCAAACGAGCAGAGGATGCCGAGGCTGCATTAAAACCAGTAACAGATGAACTGACGAGCATAAAGCGGCACGTTCATGCCATGACCACTGCTATCTTTGGTAAGACAGCTTGTCTTCTGAATTGGTTCTGCCTTCTTACAGAGCCACCGGTTTATTAACCCTTTATGGTATTTCAGGGACACGCATTGGTCACTTGGGGTCAGATGTGCGGAAGAAATTGAAGGCCGCCTGTACCTTAGTTGAACAATTGTATACTAGTGCCCAGCGGATCATCTGTACCGCGTCTCATAACAAACCGGCGCCCAGTTTGATTCAAGATACTCTGATGAAACTGTCAGTGCTTCCTGCCCAGGTTGAAGAGCTGAAGAAATCTGCTGCTCGAATGGTGCAATCAATGCTTTAATCCGGGCAAAAGCCTGGGTGCCGGATTTTGATCCTATTGAAGAGGCTCAGGGTTATCCCAGCTTGAAGGAAGACGGGTCAGAATTTGGTGAAGCGGATTTGCGAGCCATAAACCGGGAGGTACGTCCGCTAGCTTGTCAACTAGCTGAGGAAGCAGATTTGTCTCATTATCAAGCCCGATACGACAACCAGAACAAGCGAATAGCTGCACCAATCCATGAATCGGAAAACCTGATCCCTCCAATCCGTAAGCATACTTACGCTCCCGATATTGACCCGTCTTCGCTAATCCATGACGAAGCTGTTTTTCAAGCACTAATGGGAATCGACTGGACAACTGTGGATTTCCAGCCACTGGGTAGAGAAACAGAAGCTAAAGCGGCGCAGGATGACCCACAACCATCAGGCCAGTCTGGTGGCCAATCTTAAACCGGAAGCCGGTTTTAAAATTGTCTCTCCTTTGTGGAAAACAATTATGTTATTATGGGCACCATGTTGCCTTGTAATAGGCTAGCTGATACCTTTGATGTTGATGTGCCTTCGTGCATAGCTTGTTCTTCCTGTGGTAATGAACTTTCCAAAATACTTTCTGAAATAAGAAATTCGTTAAGTGCCACCGCGGTTGTACCGTCAGGCGAAATATGATGTCTGTATGTATAAAGTCAAAACATCCAAAACAAAATTTTAAGTATATATGATCAAAAAAATTGCGATACATAATACCTGCCACCATTGAGTGTGAAGTTGGCTTGGCCAACCTTGAAGTGAAGTTTTGCAAACCCACACTGTTGGAGGAAATAACGACTCCTGTATATATATAATCAAATATGAAATATATCATACCTGTGACATTGAATCACATCGTTGGTTTTACCAACTTTTTGTAGTAAGGGTGATAACCCAAATTTTGAGTACTGATAACTCCTTCTATATTGTGCCGGTTTATAATAAAACCGTGCCGGGTTGTGATAAACACCGTGTTACTCCATAAGAGGATGTTAACAACAAGGATCAAACCGGGCAAATAGTCTCCGGATTGACATGAACTGTGTTCCGTCAATTGATTGGTTAAAAAACTTTGTCGGTTTAAAAACACAATGAAAAGCAAAAAAAACCTTCAAAGAAAAGTATGAAACACGACCAAAAAATATTTATTTAAGCTGATCAAATGGTGTAACCATGGCCAAACACGACCAAGCTCCCGTTAGGTGTAACTATGGTTCTAGTTAGCCAGGTCCCCAAGTGATTCTTGTGGCATTTATGCCGACCAAATGGCGTGGTCATGGTTCGGGTTCGACCAAGCCCCCAAGTGATTCTGTGGCCTTAGGCCGATCAAGAGGCGTGACTGGTTCAGACATGACCAAGTCCCCAAGTGATCTGGTGGCTTTCGCCTATCAAGAGGCATGGTATTGGTTCGGACACGACCAATCCTCCAAGTGATATAACACGATGCTTTTAGCAAAGCGAACTCAAGGGGTAAATCGGAGGCCGCTTTAGAGCAACTCCGTGTAACCTCACATGATGTAAAAGAACAGATACCCCGTTTTAGCTGAGGTTCCGGTTTATTAAAATATATACATTGTCGTAATATGTACATAAGTATAGCCAATGGCTCAGGTATAGTAAGGCCGAAGATGAGCTATATTCCACGGCCTGTTAGTCTCCTCCTCTGATGTACGTGAGTCCTTATGCTCTCGAATATCAATCAGATAGTACGACCCGTTGTGCAGATTCTTGCTGACCATGAAAGGCCCCTCCCAAGGTGGGGATAGCTTATGCATATCAGTCTGATCTTGGATGAGCCGAAGCACCAAATCCCCTTCCTGAAAGGTTCTGGTTCTGACTCGGCAACTGTGATAATGACGAAGATCCTGCTGGTAAATCGCCGATCGGGCTGCTGCGATATCACGCTCTTCATCCACCGGTCCAAAGCATCTTGCTGTGCTGTTTCGTTGTCCGCTTCAATATAAGCCGTGACACGAGGTGAATCATGACGGATGTCACTGGGGAGAACCGCCTCCGCTCCATAAACCATGAAGAACGGTGTGTATCTTGTTGATCTGTTGGGTGTTGTATTGATGCTCCATAACACAGATGGTAATTCTTCTACACAACAACTTGGCGTTCTCTGCAAAGGAACCATGAGCCGGGGCTTGATGCCTCTCAAGATCTCCTAATTAGCTCTTTCTGCTTGACCATTGGACTGTGGATGTGCCACTGATGAAACGTCGAGCCGGATGTACTCCCGTTCGCAGAACTCCTTCATAGCACCTTTGGACAAATTGGTACCGTTATCTGTGATAATACTGTGCGGAAAGCCAAACCGAAAAATCACCTTTTTGATGAACTGAACCGCCGTGGCTGCATCACACTTGCTAACAGGTTCTGCCTCCACCCACTTTGTAAACTTGTCCACCGCCACCAGGAGGTGGGTCTTCTTATCTTTGGACCTTTTGAAAGGTCCAACCATATCCAGCCCCCAAGTCGCAAACGGCCAAGTAATTGGAATCATCCTCAATTCTTGAGCCGGTACATGAGCACGTCTTGAAAATCTTTGGCAACCATCACATCGTCTGATCAGATCCTTCGCATCAGCATGAGCAGTTAACCAATAGAAACCATGGCGAAACGCTTTAGCCACCAGAGACTTTGAACCGGCATGGTGACCACAATCTCCTTCGTGGATCTCACGCAAAATTTCACGGCCTTCTTCAGGAGACACGCAACGTTGAAAAGCTCCTGATACACTGCAATGATGCAACTCACCATTGATGACAGCCATGGACTTGGATCGCCGGATTATCTGCCGGGCCAGAATCTCATCTTCTGGCAACTCGCCCCGGTTCTTGTACGCCAGGTAAGGAAGCGTCCAATCCGGAATAACATGAAGAACTGCCACCAATTGAGCCTCCAGATCAGGAATGGCCAAATCCTCTTCACCAGGGATCTTCACCGACGGGTTGTGCAACACATCCAGAAAAACATTGGGTGGGACCGGTTTGCGCTGAGAGCCCAGCCGGCTTAAAGCGTCCGCCGCTTCATTTTTCCGCCGGTCCACATGGTCCACCTGATAGTCTCTGAAAGAACCTGCAACAATATCCACCTCACGACGATATGCTGCCATGAGTGGGTCCTTGGAATCCTAAGTGCCAGACACTTGCTGAGCCACAAGGTCCGAATCACCAAAGCACTTAACTCGACTTAGATTCATCTCTTTAGCCATCCGAAGACCATGGAGCAAGGCTTCATACTCAGCTGCATTGTTAGTACAAGGGAATATTAAACGGAGAACATAACAAAACTTATCACCTCGTGGGGAAGTTAATACAACTCCAGCCCCCGAGCCTTCCAACTGCCTGGATCCGTCAAAATGGATGGTCCAATACGTATGATCCGGCTTTTCTTCAGGTGCTTGCATTTCCGTCCAATCATTGATGAAATCAACAAGTGCTTGAGACTTAACCGCTGTCCGAGGCACATATTTCAATCGTACGGCCCCAGCTCTATAGCCCACTTTGCAATCCGGCCAGTTGCTTCCCGGTTCTGGATGATATCTCCCAAAGGAGCAGAACTGACCACCGTAATTGGGTGCCCTTGGAAGTATTGATTAAGCTTCCGGCTTGCCATAAAAACTCCGTACACCAGCTTCTGCCAATGCGGATACCTTTGCTTGGACTCAATGAGTACCTCGCTGATATAATAGACCGGACGTTGAACCGGATGCTCCTTACCTGCCTCCTTTCGTTCCACCACAATAGCCACGCTGACCGCACGAGCATTAGCAGCAACATATAGCAGTAACGGCTCCTTGTCAATGGGAGCGGCGAGCACAAGCGGATTGGCCAATTGCCGCTTTAAGTCCTCAAATGCTTCATCAGCAGCAGAACTCCAGACGAACTGATCCGTCTTCTTCAACATCTGATACAAAGGGATCACCTTCTCACCAAGGCGGCTGATAAACCGGCTTAACGCGGCAATCCAGCCTGCCAGGCGTTGAACATCATTGATACACTTCGGTTTAGCCAGGGAGGTGATGGCTGTGATCTTCTCCGGATTAGCCTCAATTCCCCTGTTGGACACCAGAAAACCCAATAACTTGCCCGCCGGTACACCAAAGACACACTTGTCCGGATTAAGCATCATCTTGTACGTCCTTAGGTTATCAAAGGTTTCCTTCAAATCATCAACCAGAGTCTCCTTCTCCCTGGATTTAACCACGATATCATCCACGTAAGCATGTACATTATGGCCAATCTGCTTGTGAAGACAATTTTGTACACACCGTTGATAAGTTGCCTGGGCACTTTTGAGCCTAAAGGGCATAGACACATAGAAAAAGGCTCCAAAGGGAGTTATGAATGTCGTCTTCTCCTGGTCCTTAACTGCCATTTTGATCTGATGATAGCCAGAATATCCATCCAAAAAACTTAAACGCTCACAACCCGCCGTAGCATCAATGATTTGATCAATATGGGGGAGGGCAAAAGGATCTGCTGGACAAGCCTTATTAAGATCTGTGTAATCCACACACATACGCCAGGTGCCGTTCTTCTTAAGGACTAGCACCGGATTGGCAAGCCACTCAGGGTGAAAAACTTCAACAATAAAACCAGCTGCTAAGAGCCTAGCTACCTCTTCTCCAATCGCCTTGCGTCTTTCTTCGTTAAACCGGCGGAGGAACTGTTTCACCGGTTTGTATTTAGGATCCACATTAAGTGTGTGCTCAGCGAGTTGCCTCGGTACACCTGGCATGTCAGAGGGTTTCCATGCAAAAATGTCCCGATTCTCATGGATGAACTCGATGAGCGTGCTTTCCTATTTCGGATCCAAGCTGGCACTAATGCTGAACTGCTTGGACGAATCGCCAGGTACGAAGTCAACAAGCTTAGTTTCTGCTGCCGATTTGAACTTCAGGGCCGGATCATGCTCCGTAGTTGGCTTATTCAATGGAGTCATGTCCGCCGGATCAATATTGTCTTTATAGTACTTCAACTCCTCGGTGGCATAAACCGACTCTGCATAAGCCGCATCTCCTTCCTCGCATTCCAAAGCGATTTTGCGGCTTCCGTGAACCGTTATTGTCCCCTTGTGACCTGACATCTTGAGCTGCAAATACACATAACAGGGCCGAGCCATAAACTTGGCGTATGCCGGACGCCCAAACAGGGCATGATATGGACTTTGGATTTTCACCACTTCAAACGTTAATGTCTCCGACCTAGAATCATGATCATCCCCAAAGGCCACTTCAAGAGCTATCTTACCAACGGGATATGCTGATCTGCCAGGCACTACACCGTGGAATACTGTATTGGACGGTTTGAGATTCTTATCTGTTAGTCCCATACGACGGAAGGTCTCATAGTATAGGATGTTAATGCTGCTCCCTCCATCCATGAGCACCTTGGTGAACTTATAACCTCTCACCTGAGGCGCCACCACCAGAGCCAACTGACCCGGATTATTGATCTGGAGTGGGTGATCCTCTCTGCTCCATATGATTGGCTGTTCAGACCAACGTAGATAACGGGGTGTGGCCGGTTCAACAGAGTTGACTGCCCGCCTCTGAACCTTCCGGTCTCGCTTGTCCAAGCTAGTGGTAAAGACATGGTACTGCCCACTACTCAACTGCTTTGGGTTGCTTTGGTAACCTGACTGTTGCTGCTGTTGGTTGTAACCACCCTGGTTGTTCTGACTATTTTGACCATTATGTCCGCCCGGATTACCATTAAATCCTGAACCGGAACTTCCTCCACCGTAACCCGGCCCGGACCCTGAGCCACCGCCAGATCCGTGATCATACCGGAAATTATTAGAATTCTTGAACTCCTGCATAATAAAGCAATCCTTCCAAAGGTGGTTTGATGGCTCCTCCTTCGTCCCATGTTTTGGACAGGGCTGGCTTAGCAGATAGTTCAGGCGGTTTGGGTTGGGGTTGGGTGCTCCACTACGATTTTTCGGCCTACCCTTGCGCCGCTGGCCATTGTCCTGTACGTTGGTATTAGCCACAAAATCCATGTTGCCATCCTCTTTACGCTTGCCTCCTCCGCCATTGCCTACCCAGTGATGCTGCTGACCTTTGGAGCTGATGTTCTTCTTCCCCTTCCCTATCTTGTCATCATCAGATTCGGGATCCTTGGTACTATCAGAGTCAGCATATTTTACCAAAGCGGCCATGAGGGTCCCCATGTCGGTGCAATGACGCTTCATCCGTCCCAATTTCAACTTCAGGGGCCCAAACCGGCAGTTGCCTTCTAGGGTTAATACTGCGGTGTCAGCGTTGATGCGGTCTGAGGAGTGCAGCACTTGTGAAACCCGGCGCACCCAATGAGTCGTTGACTCTCCTTCCTCCTGGACGCATGCAGCTAAGTCCACTATCGACATAGGCTGTTTACACGTATCCTTGAAATTGTTGATAAACCGGGCTCGTAATTGGGCCCATGAGCTGATAGAATTAGCGGGCAAGCTTTTTAACCAAGTACGGGCCGTTCCTTCAAGCATCATGGTGAAGTATTTCTCACACGCCGTGTCATCCACATCAAGCATCTCCATGGCCAAATCATAGCTCTCTACCCATGTCTCTGGTGGTTGATCCGCCGTATAATTTGGTACCTTGCGTGGGCCTTTGAAATCCTTGGGCAGGCGCACGTTGCGTAAAGCAGGGACGAGGCAAGGCACCCCCAAAGAACTAGAAGTAACACCAGGTTCGATCGAAATGGTTGGACGAACCGGCGTGAGCTGCCGAGCCTGATGCTGTGCGGCTAACTCGGCCTCCCTGCGCGCTCGGGCCCGGTTCACCACTTCCTGAGCGTCATCAGCTCCACCCATCGGGTTGTTACCACGGGGTGCTCCACGTCGTTCATTACTCGACACTGCTGGTTCATCCATATGTCTGCTATAACTCCGGCTTGGACGGGGGGTCGAGTGGATCCGGTCGCGGCTGTACAAGTACGCTTCCTATTGGGCCAAAGCTGTCCTCAGAAGTTCCTTAACCCGTCGCGTCTCTACTGCCTGCGGCGAGTCACCCTCAACTAGAATGGCCTCCAGTCGTGCAGCAGCGGCAACAAGATTGTCCATTGGGTCGGAGTAGTGACCCGGGGGTGTTAAAGCATCCTGAGGTATAACGGTGTTTTGACGAGGCGGGTCCATCTGACGGGACTGAACCGGTGCACCGGTCCCAGGGGCTTCTGCCTGGTTCCCCTCCAGCGGATTGCTGGTTCTTGGTCCTGGAGTGTTGAAAAGGTCTCTGGCCTCGAAAACCGGAGGTAAGCGGGACCGGTGCTTCCTCCTCATGACTTCATGCGACGCACTCTGGTCCAACATAAGCCTGTAGGCCTGTGCGTCTAAAGCGGCCCGCTCTGCGGCCATCCTGGTGTCCTCAGCCGCCAGATCCGTTTTGGCCTGGGTGATTTGTTCCTTTATCTTTGCAATCTCCGTGTTGTGAGTGTCCTGATCTGGCGGTTTAACTTCTGCCATAAGCACAGCCAACGCATCAAATAGTTCTGATAGAACCTGAGCCGGCGGGCGCACGGGGCCTCCTGCCCCGGCAGCCATTGCCGCTGCTGAACCGGAGATCGTTGCCGTGGCTGTTGAAGAGTGAAGCACTGCTTGTGTTCCGGTCATGAATATTCCAACCCGGTTAGGCAGATCAGAGGGGTCCGGAATACTGTCACCATCGGAACAGCTCTCAATCCGGCCATCTTGTAGCTGATAAAGAGATTCGGTTTCTCCGGTCGAAAAGTCGTCACCGGAACGAACGGTAGTTGCCCCGCGAAGCTCCGATCCATCCTCATAACTCCCTCCATGGATCATTCCCACGAAGGCACGCTTCATGGCCGGTTTAATCCGGGCGGATCGTGCACGCTGAGCCGTCTCGACGAGGTCGGTGCAGATGTCCGGCTCAGGGCCCGGTTCACCGATCTTGCCAATGAAAACGTGAATGCTACCAAAGGGGACCCGGTACCCGTACTCAATTGAGCCGGCCTTGGGGCCCCAGCCTGCGTCGTCGATGTAGAGTTTGCCGCGATGACTTTTAGTCATCCGGCCTACAGCATAGCCCTTGAGTCCTTCAAAGCGGCCCTCCAAGAACCGGAAACCATCGTGCGATAGCCCCACGATGGGCGCCAACTGTCGTGGTTTTGTCACGGTAGATGTCCTAGAGAAAGGACTTAGTCGTGGAGCCATCACGACGGGTTAGCTTGAAGGGGTTAAAGTGGACACAAGGACACAAGAGAGTTTATACTAGTTCGGCCCCTTCAATGAAGGTAAAAGCCTACGTCTAGTTGTGATGGAATTGATGGGTGTTTCGATGACTAGGGAGCAATAAGCTTCGCCTATGTCTCGAGTTGTTGTCTGTCCTTTCTGAACCACCGCCGGGTCGTCCCCTTATATACATGGGTGACGCCCGTCAGTTTATAGCGTCCCAACACCGGCTCATAGATGTGTCCGGTTTGGTCTCTACTTATTCCTAACTTACAATACAAGTTACATATTGACGTCGGTTTACGGCTACGGGCTCTCAACCGTTTATGGGTCTTGAGCCCTCATCTACCTTCATGGGCTTTAACATGCTTAACTACTGATGAAGCTAATCTGGCCCAGATAGGCCGGTTTACGCCCAGTAGTAATATCCCCAACAACGGGATACTGTTCATCTCTACCGTCGACCCCCTCCAGCCTCCACGGGCTACTGTTCATCCACCGCCGACCTCCTCCAGCCTCCACCTACGACTGTTCATCCATGGGCTCCTGTTCATCCAGCCTCCACCGCGCGCTACTCCACCGGCTACTGTTCAACCAGCCCTCTCCACGGGCTCCTGTTCAACCACCCCTCCACGGGCTACTGTTCATCCAGCCCTCCACCGTCTACTGTTCATCCAGCCTTCCATGAGGTCGTCCTATTCATCCAGCCCTCCACGGGGTCCTATTCATCCAGCCCCAACCGGCTCGATCGATCGGGGTCCTGTTCATCCAGAGGCAACACCACGGGGTCATGTTCATCCACCCCCACCAGGAACTGTTCATCCAAACCCCCCAGCAACGCTCACTGTTTATCAAGAGGCAACATCGATCGGCTTCAGTTAGCAGCAGTAGCGAAGGAATCGCTCGATCAAGTTCAGTTAACATCCATCGATCGATCACTCGGGTTCAGTAACGTGTAGCCTGGAGTGAAATCGCTCGGGTTCAGTAGGCGAACGCCTCGCTCGGGTTCAGTTAGAGCCCAATGCCTCACACCCACGCGCGTGCGTGTACGAGAGAAACGCGCAAACCTCCATGTATCACTCGGCCCCGACCACCCACCGTAATCGGGAATACCCCGATATTTTCCTCGCACTCACTTCCACCATGGTTTTTTTCGTCATGGACGGCCCAAAGAATGTCATGTAGCTGCGTCTCCGGCCCGCCCAGGACGAAAAGCCCATTTTCTGTCATGATTTTTTTGTCATAGAAGTAGGAGCCCACCACATCTATGATGATACTGGGTTTTGTCACAATTATCATCATAGAAGTGTCATAAGTATGACAGGATTTTTTTTCGTTCGGCCCAAAATGTCACGGATGTGTATTTTTTTGTAGTGTAGGGGGGGGGCTTCACTCACGACCTAGAAACTGCCGGGGATAGGGAGTAGGAATGCATACGTTTTCCAGAACAAAGCATATAAGATGCCTACATCTATCCCAAATGTGATTCGTCACACAGCTGTTTGTGCTATATCGAATACCCTAGAAGCTCCATCCTTGCTACTCGTGTGTGCTAGCATTACCATTGCATACACTATTCTATGGTGCAACATTTATGATGCGCACCCCATCACAAACAATTCATGATTGTAAAGCAAACCTGCTATACACACGACGCTACAGATATGATTTGCAGACGACACTAAAGATCACGCTGTCCCATGCATCGCTAAAGCACTGCTCCACCGTTTGATGCAAGTGTCGGCTTTATGTCGTGACAACAGTTTTGTGTGCATATCTGTTTCGATTGTGGTGAGGACATGACTACCTTCGATACGACCAAAAATATTTCATAAATGTATGTTTGTGAGCTGATTTCTAATGCAAACTATGCAATAATTTATTTATGTCATCCAGAACAAAAATACTTCACAAACTTTTGTGCCATGTCTAATTGTAGGTGTATGGGACATTTGTACAATCCACATATGAAGATAAGGGAGAAAGAGATGTTTACTTGCTGTTCAAAAAGTTCTCTCACATCACTTTTGGCCCAAGATAAGATAGAGTCCAAGTCTCTCACGTTCTAGACTCAGATTCGGACTGCACAAACATACCTGACTTAAAACGCCAGTAACTTTTTCATCCGGACTCCGAATTGGGTGATTCTTTTTTGTTAGAAAATAGATTTCGTGCACTTTCCAAGCCAATTGGATTCACCTTCAAATTCATCCGCAGCGTTGAGTTATGGATGAAACAATCTGATGCCACAGCAGAATCCGAGTCAAACTACAAGTTCAAAGGTGTTACGTCACCTTCACTTGGGCCCATTGGCCTTGTACGACCTAGTGTTAGTTTTAGGCTTCCTTAGGACGTCCTCCCATCTCCTTAGCCGCCACCCCTTGCTCCTATATAAGTAGATCCATCCAGTAGCTTTTTCCTTGGGATTTGTTTAGTTAAAAGTTAGCCATTGCAACTTTGTGTACTTCGTTTGTGTGCAACGACCATACCAAGACCGCTTTCGGATCTGCACCTTTATCAATACTTCATCTATATTCACAATATTCAGATTGCATTATCATATTCTTGCTTGTTCTTCGATTGCGTGCAGGAATAGACCTTCGTGGTCAGGTTGATCATGCTTCCAGCATCGTTAGTAACCTCGGGAGATTGGTTTAGCGATTGCTAAGGCGCAACGTCATGCACGTTTGTAGTCGTATCATCAAAGTCATCTCCACCCAATCGATAGTTATCATCTCATGGAAAGATCGGGAGACCCCACCTCTATCAAGTGGTATCAGTTTTCAGGTTGCTTGGTGAGAATTTCCAGTTTTTCCTAGATTAGATTTATTTTCTTACCTATTGTCCAAGAAAAAGCCACAGAAAAGTTATATCTATTCATCCTTTGTCCAAGCCAGTCTGAGGCTTTGCTATTTTCTTTTCATTGCATAGTTGAATTATCGGTTGCATCGTCGTGTCGAGTTAATGGTCTTAGTGTCTAGTTCATTTAGAGTTTCGAGTTCTATTCACATTAGTCACGCCGCCGCTGCATCATTATCCCTTCAGATGTCCATGACCCATCCATCAATTTCCAGCACATGCTACCCACAGTTCATTATCATAATCATAGTTGAGATCATTCACATCTTCGCTTGATCCAATCTGCATCTTATCTAGTTTGTTTTGGAAAGAGGGAGAGAGAAAAAAAGAGAGAAATAAAAAGAAAAAAGTGTGAGGAAAAAAAGAGAGAAGAAAAAAAAACAAAATTCGGATCTATCTAGACTCAATCTCGTAG